>NC_058376.1:24254000-24558500 GCF_018350175.1 Felis catus | reverse complement strand
AATCTTACAGACCTAAAGTCAAGGAGTTGACTGAGCTGCAATGCTTTCCAGATGATTAAGGAAGAGTACATGTCCAGCTTCTTGAGACTGCTCACATTCCTTGGCTCATGGCCTATTTCTTCCATCTTCTAAGCCAGCCATGCTGCATCTTTCCAACCTTGAATCCACTTATTACATCCTCTCAGAGCAAATTATTATCTGTGTTAAAACTGGGCCCACCAGGATAATCCAAGATAATCTTCCCATCTCGAGGGCCTTAATCACATCTGCAAAATCCTCTTTGCAACAGATAGCAACATATTCACCAGTTCCAGAGATTAGCACATGGACGTCTCTGGGAACCCATTTTCTGCCTACCACAGCTTTCCTTATGTTGGAAAGTGTAAAATGTAATCATTTGTTCTTTACTTCAGAGAAAATATATAGGCATGACACAGATTTCTAAGAAGTTTACTGATGCGGCAGACCTCTAAATATAATTGCACCAAATACACCCATTTGGTCAAAGTGTCAAATGATTTGCTGATTTGGGTTAAGACATGTGTACTTTAGAAAAATGACAGGAAAATAATACGGAGTTTCAGAGCTGGAAGAGGGTGTTGGAGGGGGAGGGCATTATTATCAATGAATGAAGGAAGAGAAAACCCAGACTTGGTTCATTAATGAGAATGGGTGAGTTTAATATTCACATTAGAGAAGTAGATAAAATGAGGCTGTTCTATAGCCCCATTCAGGAGTGGTCATGAAAAAGAGCAGTGGGGGCAGGGAATTCTCTCAATAGGCACAGTTTTTGGTGGTACACGTGGCAATCTAATCTGGGTTTAAAGAAAAGTGGCCAGGTTCTGGTCCTGCTATAGCTGGAAAAGTCGACTGTATTGCAACCAATGTCTTCTGTTGATTACAAGTAAAACTCTGGCAACTAACCTAGGACTCTGAAAAGTGTAAACAAATATGGGAAGATTATAAAAGGGGTGAATTTCCGGTATATATATTTCCCATTTTAGCTTTCATAACTTTGTTGTAAGAGTGGGCTCCAGTCACATTCTTGTTTAAGGGAGCAGCAGCATAGAGGGCTAAACCACTAATATATATCTTACATTTCTGTATACACACACACACACACACACACACACACACACACACACCCTATATCTCTGGATAAGAAAAAGGGCTCCCTGTTGGCTAAAGAGTGAAAGGTAGGGATCCTAGAGAGGGGCCAGTTGGAGAAGGGAGTTCCTTAATTCTGGATATAAGCTTACAAAAGTCTCAAGTTCACCCCTGAGACGTGCAACAGACAGACCCCAAAACAACATGGTGAAAACTTTGAGAATTGAACTACTGTTTGATCACTACCCAAGTTTCAGATTCATCCCTGAGTGACACACATATAAGACAAACCCAAATAAAAAAAATTTTTAATGTTTATTTATTTTTGAGAGAGAGAGAGACAGAGTGTGAGCAGGGGAGGCACAGAGAGAGAGGGAGACACAGAATCCGAAGCAGGCTCCAAGGCTCCGAGCTGTCAGCACAGAGCCCAAGGTGGGGCTCGAACCCACGAACCATGAAATCATGACCTGAGTCAAAGTCAGACGCCCAGTCAACTGAGCCACCCAGGTGCTCCAAGACAAACCCAAATCAAAGTAGTGAAGGCTCTGAGAACTAAATAAGATTTAAACAGTGGCCAAAGTCATAATTAACCCCTGAATAACACATGCATGTGAGAGATCCAAAGCAGCATAACAAAGGCTCTGAAAACAGAACTGATGTTGGAACCATCACCCATAGAAGGCAAGATAGAACTTGTGGTCAAAATCTAACTGGATTTATGGACTAAAAAGAACAACAACAACAAAAAAAACAGCAATAAACATTCTTCAGGCTATTGTAACAAGACCTAGAATGTATACAAAATAGTATTCAAAATATCTAGAATTCAATCCCAAAACATTAGACATACAAAGGACCAGAAAAATTTGATCAAAGCTTAAAGAATCAGCAATCGACATAGGCCAAACACAAGATGCCTCAGTTATTGGAATGATCTGATAAATTCTTTAAAGCAAATGTCATATTTTGCCACATAAAGATAAACATACTTGGATATTTTGGAACTGAAAAAAATATAGTTGAAATAAAAAAAATAAAAATGGTCTCAACAGAAAAAAATTAGAGGAAAAGAAAAAAGTGGGTTAATTGGAAAACCGATGAATAACATTATCTAAACTGGGGCACAGATTTTAAAAATTGATACAAAAAAACAAAGCAGAACCTCAAGGACTTACTGGACAGAATCAAATAGTCCAATATAAGTGTATCACTGGGGACCAGGAGAGAAGAAAGTGACTGGGGCAGGAACAAATATTTGAAGAATTAGTAGTCAAAAACTTGCAGATTTGGCTTCATGACTATATCTCCTCACGTAAATTGGTGATTTAATTAAATGAAAAAAAAAGGAAATTACTGGAAACATGTTCTTTCTTTAATTATTAACATGTATTCATTCATGCATTGAATTTTCTTAGCACCCTGAACAAAATCAATTGACTGTAAATGTGAGAGTTGATTTCTGTATTTTCAATTCTACTGCAGTGATCTATATGTCTGTCCTTATGCCGCTAACACATTCTTATTTTTGTATCACTGTATTAAAATTTGAAATCAGTAAGTATGAGTCTTTCAACTTTGGTCTTTTTTGAAGTTGTTTTAGTCATTCTGGGTCCCTTGGATATTCAAATGAATATTATAATCAACTTGTCGATTTCTACAAAGAAGTCAGATGATATTTTGACAGGGATTATGTTGAGTCTGTACATCAAACTGGAGAGTATTGCCTCTTAAAGGCATTAAGCCTTCTCAGAAATTAACACGGGATATTCTTCCATTTAATTGGGTCATGTTTAATTTCTTTCAATAATGTTTTGTAGTTTTCAGAGTATAAGTCTTGTCCTTCTTTGGCTAAATTTATTCATAGGCATTTTACTCTTATTGATGATACTGAGAATGTAATTGTTTAGTTAATTTTACTTTTGATTTTTTCATTGCTAATGTATAGAAATACGATTGACTTTTGTAAATTAATAATGCGTTCTGCAGTTTTAGTGAACTTATTTATTAAAATTTTTTTTAATATTTATTTATTTTTGAGAGAGATAGAGACAGAGTGCGAGCAGTGGAGGGGCAGAGAGAGAGGGAGACACAGATCCAAAGTAAGCTACAGGCTCTGAGCTGTCAGCACAGAGCCCGACGCAGGGCTCGAACCCACAAACCATGAGATCACGACCTGAGACTAAGTCCGAAGCTCAACCAACAGAGCCACCCAGGTGCCCCTGAGCTTATTTATTAATTCTAATAGATTTTTAGTGGATCCTTTATAATTTGATATCTATAAGAACATGTCATCTGCAAATAGAGGTTGCTCTACTTCCTTTCTATTCTGGAAATTGTAATAATACTTTCTTGCTTCTTTTACTTAGTAATATGCATTTACGTTTCCCCCATGTCTATATATGGCTTGATAACTCATTTCTTTTTAGCTGTGAATAATAATCCATTGTCTACATGTACCCTCGTTTATTCATCCATTACCTACTAAAGGATATGTTGATTACTTCCAAGTTTTGGAAATTATGAATGAGCCTTCTACAAACATCTCTATGCAGGTTTTTGTGTAGATATAAGGTTTCATTTCTGAGTAAATAACAAGGAACGTGAATCCTGTATTATATGGCAAGAGCATTTTTGGTTTTGTAGGAAACTGCCAAACAGTCTCCACAGTAGCTGCATTTTTCATTCCCACCAGCAATGAATGTGTGTTCCCATTGCTTCACACCTTCACCAGTATTTGGTATTGCCAGTGATTTGGATTTTGGATATTCTAATAAGTGTGTGGTGATATCTTATTTTCTTAAATTTGCATTTCCCCAATAAAACATAATACGAAGCATTTTTTCTAATGTTTATTTGCCATCTGTGTATATAATTTGGTAAGGTGTCTGTCAAGGTCTTTGGCCTATATTTTAATCTGGTTGTTTATTTACTTATTGCTGTATTTTAAGAGTTTTATTTGTTCTTTTGGAAAGGAATTCTTTACCAGGTAGGTTTTGCAAATATTTTCTATTCTGTGACTTGTTTTCTCATCTTGACATTGTCTTTGCAGACAAAAGTTTTTAATATATTTTAAAGTTTTGTTTTTATTTTGAGAGAGGAGACAGAGAGAGCATGCATGAGCAGGGAAAGGACAGAGAGAGAGAGAGAGAGAGAGAGAGAGAGAGAGAGAGAGAAAGAGAGAGAGAGAGGGAGAGACAATCCCAAGCAGGTTCTGTGCTGTCAGCAGGGACCCTGACATGGAGCTCAAACCCAAGAACCGTGAGATCATCACCTGAGCCAAAATCGAGATTCAGGGGCTTAACTGACTGAGCCATCCAGGCACCCCAAAAGTTTTTAATTTTAATAAACTTTACCTTACCAAGTATATGTTTCATGGATCATGTCTTTGGTGTTGCATCTAAAATGTCATCACCATACCCAAGATCATCTAAGTTTTCTCCTATGTTATCATCTAAAAGTTTATCTAAAAGATAAAAGTATGTTATCTTCTAAAATTAAAAAAAAATTATATTAATGTCTTTGATTCATTTTGAGTTAATTTCTGTGGTGACTGTAAGATCTGTGTCTAGATGTATTTTCTTGCATGCTCAATTGTTCCAGCACTGTTTGTTGAAGAAACTGTACTTTCTCCATTGTATAGCATTTATTCCTTTGGCAGAGATTAGTTGACTATACTCACATAGATCTATTTGTGGGCTCTCGGTTCTGTTCCACTGATCTATTCTTTCACCATACCACATAGCCTTAATTAATGTATCTGTATACAAAATCTTGAAGTTGACAGTCCTCCAACTTTCTTCTCCTTCAGTATATGTTGGCTATTCTGGGTCTTTTGTTTCTTCTACATAACCTTCAGAATAAATTCTTAATATCTACAAAACAACTTGCTGGGATTTTGATTGGGACTGCATTAAATCTATAGATCAGTTTAGGAAGAAATGAAATCTTGAAAATATTGAGTCTTCCTATCCATGAACATGGACTGTCTCTTCGTTTATTTAATTTTTCATTTCATTTACTGAAGTTTTATAGTTTTTTTCATAGAGATCTTGTATATATTTTTGTTATTAGGTTTATACCTAAGTGTTTCCATTTTAAGGGATGCCGATGTTTATGACACTGTGTTTTAATTTCAAATGCCACTTGTTCATTCCTGATATATAGGAAAGTGATTGACTTTTGTGCATTAACCATGTGTCTTGCAGTTTTGCTGTAATCACTTACTAGTTCCAGGATAATTTGTGTGATTACTTCAGATGTTGTACATATATGATTATGTGATTTGTGCACAAGGAGGTTTATTTTGTCTTTCTTAACCTGTATATTTTTAAAGGTTCTTTTCTTGTCTTATTGTATTAGAACTTCTAGTACATAGTTAAAAAGGAGTTGTGAGAGGGGACATCTGTTCCTGGTCTTAATGGGAAAGCTTCAGTTTTCTCACTATTAAGTGTGATGTTAGCTACAGGCTTTATACAGGTATACTAATTTATACAGATGTACAAATTGATCAAATCTTCTATTCCTAGTTTAGTGAGAGTTTTTATCATGAATGAGTGTTAGAAAGAATCATAATCTTTTGGCAGGGGACATTGTCACAATAAACTTAAAGTTCTGTTATAGTGAAAAAGTAGAAAATGAATTTCGGAATATCAGCAGACTGCAGTATCTATCACAGAACTCAAAATTGGTCATCATTTCTGTTCTATTTGACATTTTGTAAGTGCTTTCATCTATAGTATCTTTTTTGAATACCAAATACATTTGAGCAATTATTTCTATAAAGACTAATTTACTAAACCTCACAGAAGACAATGTCCTGCACAAGGTACACATACATGCTTTAGTCATTTGATCCTTAGGGTGGCTCAGTCAGATAAGTGTTGACTTCGACTCAGGTCATGATCTCATGTTTCAGGATTTCAAGTCTCACATTGAAATTTCTGCTGTCACCGCTGAGCCCACTTCGGATCTGCTGTCTCCCTCTCTTTGCCCCTCCCCTCCCCCACCTTTCTCTCTCTCAAAAATAAAATAAACATTTTTTTAAAAAACGTATAAAATGTGTTACTCCCCTCTTAGTTAAAGTACATATTAAGAAATTCCAAAAATGCTATATGAGGTTTGAAAGCAAATAATTAATATGGAGAATATAAAAGTTCATTATTTGTTGTTAATCTAGCACAATGACATTTATTTAGCAAGCACTAAATAAATATTCAGCAAACAACTAAATTACCAGTACTATATGAATGAATATAAGAATCAGAATGATTCTAGAGAATACTCATAACTTCTTTGATCTGGTTATTTTTCAGTTAGGTGTATTAGAAAATTCAGGGCATCTGTAGGATTTTTAAGAGTAAATATGGGTAGTAACAACAAAGATATATACTGAATGGTATGTCTTCTTTGTTATTCTGTTACATTTGATTTATTTTATGAGTCAGCTACTGATCATTCTGTAATAAAGATAAAAAAAAATATTGTTCTCTTTCCAAAGATTTTATATAAAAATATATAAATATACCTGAGGTATATGAAACAATCTTTTTAAAGATTAGACAGAAAGTGAGATTTAGATCTCTAATTAGAATCTTTAAGGTGCAATGGCCCATTTGTACTATGGCCCAAAAGTATTTTTGAACTGTAGAGACTGAGATAGCTCAGTGTGAATGCAAGAAAGTTAAGTCATTATTGATTGATTGGCTGGAGAATAGGACTGTCCAGGTGATCACGAATTGTTTAAAAACAGAACACATTCCAAGTAGTATGCATATAGTAGCCAGTCTTAAAGAATTAGTCATATATGTACATACCAAAGCAAAGAGAATTTTATCTTTTATGAACAAAAAGCACTAGTGTCTATCAAGAGCTGTTCAAGAAACCTCATGAAAATTCATAATCACATTTTATTTTTCAGACTTTATGGTGTGGGAGCCAAAAGAGAGTGAATTTAATATATATGGCAAAGTTGTTAAATGTGTCTCCATTTACTCTAATGTTTGAAAACATTCACCATCGCCCTAATAACTATAATTGACGCTTGCTTTTTCACCCTTCTTTTTTCCCCTCAAGAATACATCTTTGGAAGAAAACCCAACAATAGTACAAACACTTGACTTGAATGCTTTTCTCCTTACGTTTAGAGATTCCCTACTGGGATAGCAGATTAGAAATGAGATCATACATAATACATAGATCCTAGAGCATAATTCGGATAATACTGAAGAAATCACAAAACCAAAAACATATCCACTTAATTTTTGTTTAGCCATCCATAAGATCAGAAAATTCTGTCTTATGTTCACCTTAAAGTTTATTTCCATAATTTATTTTAATTTTTCCATCAAAATATTTCATTTATAAGTTATTTTTATGAATTATTTTTATGATTTTTATAATTCATAAAATTTTTTAAATGTTTATTTACTTTTGAAGGAGAGAGAGAGAGACAGAGTGCGAGTGGGGGAGGGGAAGAGAGAGAAGGAAACAGAATTTGAAGCAGACTCCAGGCTCTGAGCTGTCAGCACAGAGCCTGATGCTGGGCTCTAACCCCTGAACTGCGAGATCATGACCTGAGCCAAAGTCAGATGCTTAATGGACTGAGCCCTTATCTCATAATTAATAAATGGAAAACATGTTACTATTTAGAGGAAGAATGTGTATTCTGTGCTTGTGTTTTGCTTTTGTTTCGCCTCCTGTGTGGAAACTTTTCAGTATTAAATTTAAAAATACCATAAAATAAATATGCTAGAATATATGTTCCTTTTTATTACAATAAAATTAAATTTTAAACAATAAAATACAGTTCATTAACAATAATCCTTCATTTTTTTTTAATCATTTTACTTTTTGGTAAGAAATTGTTAATTCTTTCCCTTTTGCTTCTGGCAATGAAAAGATGTGCTTTGTTCATTCATGCTCTGCAATTTCCAGATAGGTATTTTTTAGGAGGTGGAGATTTCTGCTATTGCTGATAACCAGGCACTAACCACTGCGAGGAATAGAGCCCATGAGTGGAAAACAGTGAAAGCCCTAGATAGTTTCACAGAAAATATTGTTATCAAATGAAGAAAGCTATCCACATGTGATCAGCTGCCTAGGAACTTATTAGGGGGCAGAAAAGGAACAATTAAGGAAGGGGGCAGTCATGTTAATAAAAATGCCCTATAGTCATAAGACCTAAGGACAGAGCAGAGTGTATATAAAGTATAATTTTCAAAAATTCTCACATAAACATGGAAACACACACACACACACACACACACACACACACACACACATTACTTAAAATAACTTAATTACTGCCTTTGAGTCTGGACTCTGGCCCATACGTGTCTTTGGCAGAGCTGATATTTCAACTGTATATGCTTTGGTAATCTAGAAACTTGATAAAATAACATTGTTCCTTCTGTATAGACTAAAAATCTAGTAAAGTTTCAAATTAAATCTAGATGTAAGGGGATTATAAATCATACCCATGGTCTCACAGATTTGTATGAATTTAGAAATTGTGAATATTTGTTTTTAAAGTGTTGTAAGGCTTATCAAAACTGAAGATTAGGTTTGATTGCATTTTAAATTAAATTGAGTAATTGTTTTAGATTTGCAATTTTAAATTGAAATACTTGACAGCTTGTAAAATTACTATATTATCATGTTTAAGAGAATTGAATATACATTTACAAAATGAGTAAGTTTGGTTGATTACATTGAAATTAGTTGTTTAAATGCTTGAGAAGAATGCGTTTGTCAGTTCCTGGCAGTGACAGCTTCAAGATTATTAAATTCATTACATTTAAAATATAATTTAAAATACTTACAGAAACATATTAATTATGCTCTTTTATAATTCAGGGTGTTCTTCTTGAGTTGATCCTTGAAACTGTTAAAACCAAAGATGATTAGTTTTGGTTTGTTTTAATATGTTTATTGAATAAACTAATATTAATGTAAACATCCAAACAAAGGCATGAGGTTTATGAGAAGATAAAATGTTGTAAACTTTACTTTGGTGATGGTTGCACATATCTGCAAACGTTCCTTAAAACATTAATTGTAAATTTTAAGTGTGTGAAATGTATGGTATATGAATTTTTGGCTCAATAAGACTGCTAAAAAATAAGTTGACATAGTTTTCTTTGCTCAAGATTTATCCCTGTCACTAAAAGTCCATCTCATTATGTGATTAGCCATGAATTTTTCTTTTGAGAAATCATCAGTGATAGAAATGTAGGCTGTTCTCACTTCCCCATTTAAAAATTTATTTTCAAAAAGATTTAAATGCCATCTTGCTCATAAATTATTGCACATGTCTCATCATCCCTTAGAATAAATTATAATAATTATTAAAGTGCTTGAAAATTAAGAATTTGATTAAAAACTTTGATTGCTTTCTTAAATTCCTATAGCAACTTATACTTTTACCTTTAGTGTATTATAATCCACATCTTACCGTATCCAGCTATACAAAGTATTTCATTTTTTTAAAACTATACTAATTCTATTCAAGGCATGATATCTCATTATCACTAATGTTTTAATATAGATTTACTGAGAACCAGTGGCGATAACATGTTTTTCTTTATATATGTCTGTATCAATCTAGGTCCAAGTGGGAAAGAGAAACCATGCAGTAATATGATCAGGAAAAATTTAATAAAGAGTTACTAACTATAACAAGGGATTAGAATAATGATTTAACTTGTACAAAGTAAAAATTCTAAATATGGGCATAGCAGATATAAGAAAAACCATTTCCCCTTGGGCAGAGATAGAACAACTAAGGAAGACTCTTCTCCCACCTCATTTCACTCCCAACACAGGGCTGAAATCCTGACTTTCTTAGAGAGAGGCTGATCAGGGCCAAAAAAAAAAAAAAAAAAAAAATCACTATGGTGCATTAAAATGGAACTTGCTGGCAATCTATCCTTAGGGTGCCACCAGGAGGTGTTTTGTGGCAGATGTAGGGCTACAAAGCTGCCCTAAAGAATTCTGAAAAAGGCTGTTGGCTGATGAGTGTTCCTGGTCACTGTGGACTGGAGGAATTAGGTACTAGAAATCTTGCAAGTGCTGGGGGTCCGAGTGCTGGCGATTCCTTGTGCCCTAGTGGAGCCTGAGAAGCAATCATACCAGAACCAGGAAGCAAATGTTTGTTCCTGTAATGTCACTCCAGCACTCACTACTGGCAAAGCTTTCATGGAGGAGGGAGAAAGAAAAATATTTAAAATGGCCCATATTCACAGAGCAGGCACAGAGGATGAATTTGGAGTTGGGAAGAAATAGATGCATAAACAGTACAATGTCTTTAATGTTTTTATATTTAGAATTGTACATTCATTTACATTAAAATGTTTCAATCAGAAGGTGACTTTTGGTACTTATTTTAAGATACTTTGTCACAGTTTTAGAAAATGATTAGAATTTGTAACTTATGTTTCTGTTTGGGTTGCATTTTGATTTACCATAGATTTTAATGTTTATGCAAGAAACTTATTCATGTTTTTCTCTGGTTATACTATTGAAAATAAATGTTTTTAATGTTTATTCATTTCTGAGAGAGAGAGAGATACAGAGAGACAGAGCGTGAGTGGGGGAGGGGGAGAGAGAGAGGGAGACGCAGAATCTGAAGCAGGCGCCAGGCTTTGACCTGTCAGCACAGAATCCAACGTGGGGCTTGAACTCACCAATCGTAAGATCATGACCTGGGCTGAAGTCAGACACTTAATCGACTGAGCCACGCAGGTGCCCTTTCTCTGATTTTACTATTAAAACACATTTCACCAGATTGAATAGTTTATATATTTATCTCTATTTTTATAACTGTGTTATTGTTATAGTTAAGAAAATAGAGATAAATATTTTCCAAAGGGATTAAAAATATTAAGTATAATTTGGAAATTACTTTATTATATCACATTGGGACATTTTATTGTTGGCATCTGTTGAGGACCTAAGACCAGCTGCATCGATGTGGGTTGTACTTTGTCCCATAAATCTTCCTGTTTTATATTTCCCTCAGGAAGAGAGATCCATCCAGTAGAATCTATAAAGAGTGATTCCAAGAATCACTGAAGAAATGGATCTGAGGAGAAAAACTGTTGTGTAGTGTGAGTCTCGTTGCAAAAACAAAGCATTTTCTTCTTCATTTTTGAGCAGCTAAATTACTGCCTTAGTCCTCAGCTGTCAGGCTTCTTCAGAAATTGCCTCAGCTTGACACAGCCATCTCACCCAGTGTCATGCTTCCTTTCCAGAAAGGACCAGGCGCAATAATTACAATGAGTTGGTGATAATTAGGGGTGAGATGTGGTCTAATGTTAGATCCCTTGCTGACTTGATACACTACTGAAGGGCAATTCCAGCCTCCTAATTCTCCAAAGGGACAATTGAGCCCATTTCTAAGACTGCATCACAGTTCAACGGCTGTCTTTGCCCAATCTTGTTTATCTTCTCTTCCAAAATGTTGATTCTCAAATACTTCCAAAGCACTTACTACACTTATGAGCACTGACTACCTTCTTTCTTTCTTTTGAAAACACACTTGACTCTTAATTAATTAATTAATTAATTAATTTGAGCAAAAGAGAGAGAGAGAGAGGGTGCATGTGTGAGTGAGGCAGGGGCAGAGAGAGAGGACGAGAGAAAATCCCAAACAGGCTCCCTGTGCAGCACAAGATGGACCCCGGGGGCTAACTCCCATGACCCTGAGATCATGACCTGAGCTCAAATCAAGAGTTGGAGGCTTAACTGACTGAGCCACCCAGGCACCACTGCATGCTACTTTCAATCTCAGGATTTGCTATGTAGACAATCTGTGTCTTTTTTTTTTTTTTTAACATTTAATCTGTGTATTTTTTTTTTAACATTTTAATAGTTCATCATATTCTGGACTCTGAACCCATTTTTACAAATTGTACTTTAAAAATAACCATTTGATGAAGTCAACAGTTGTTTGTTAACACTGTAGTAGTCATTGAGCATTAACTGTAATAGCACATTAGTACCTTATGCTCTTTTCCACCCATTAGTTTGAACCGGTTATATGATTATTCAATGATTCATAATTGCAGTCATGTTTTGTAACATGCTTGCATTTTTAAAAAGATGATTACATTTATGTCATTGTAATTCCATTTTAGATACTATCTTATAATTTGAGAATCTCTGCCTACATTTCCATGCATTTACTTTTCATTCCCATTTGCCAGGATCTGACATGGATATCTCATTTTACTCTGAGTTCCATCCCTTTCCCTACAATTTTAAGAAGTGTTTACCTCTGTGAAATTGTGTTTTTTTCTTTATTCAAGTAAAATATGTTTATAGACATATAAAGCTAATAAATATAGAGAAAGAGAATCACATTTGCTGGTTGTCCAATGTTGATTTAAAAAATAAGCTAAAAATTTTCTAAATCCCCAAAGCGATGAATGTTAGGTAACATTTAATCAGGGTGTGGGGAGAACAGATAATCTTACAAAATGTTAGAGAACTACAAATCAACTGCTAGAGTAGACACTGCCATTGCAGAAATCATTATATGCCATTAGAGGGCAACTTGACAGATACAGTTTCTTTGGTATTTTAAAGATAAAATTGAAAGCAGTTTGACAATAGCATTTGCAGCAAAGACATTTCAACAACCACATTTAGGACATGTACAGAGCAGAGATGTCATTATGCCACTGGAAAGTACCTTGATGTGGGCATTTTCTGGCTGTCAAGATCAGATGGGCTATTTTAGGACTATCTGCATTTCTATTCACTGAAGATATACTCTGTGACTCTATTATGCAACAGGAATTGACATCTGTCAGATATCTGATCAGAACTCCTTTGGCCTGACTATATCAAATACAAATTGGCCAAGGCAATCGACAGTACTATCTTTTCTAAACACTTGTTACCTTTTCCCCTTCTTAATAATATAACCAACATAAATGAGTAAAAAAAGAATTTTAACTTTATGTTTGCTTTAACCATAACTGCTAACACACTTACAAAGACATTGGTCAATTTAACCAATATTTCTTAAATGTAAGTCCCTTTCATTAAAATGTCTATCAGAGATTGAGAGTAAGAAATCTCAGGATCTATACATAACATACTCCACCAATAAAGAACAGGTTTTGGGACACCTGGGTGGCTCAGTTGGTTGGGCGTCCAACTTCGGCTCAGGTCATGGTCTCGTGGTTTGTGAGTTCGAGCCCCACGTCAGCCTCTGTGCTGACAGCTCAGAGCCTGGAGCCTGCTTCAGATTCTGTGTCTCCACCTCTCTCTGCCCCTCCCATACTCACGCTCTGTCTCTCAATAATAAATAAACATTAAAAAAATTTAAAAAAGAACAGGTTTTGTTCATGAAGCCTTATGATTTTTTGTTTATTTGTTTGTTTCCTGGCAATTGGTTCTTTGAAACGTGGAATAGTCTATCACAAAATTTCTGCTACAGCAAAATCATGAATGTTATGTTATTTGAGAAAACATAACCAGAGGGAAAAATTTTTGGCTAAACATTTCATAGGTCAAAGATAAAGTTTCTCGAACTTGTCAGGTCACCTTGAGCAACAGGTTTTCTTCTTGAACTCTTTTTGCACTTGGAAAATGAGTTAAAATCAATGGACTGTAAGTTCTCTTTACACTAATCTTACTAATCTTAACTATATCTGAAAACATCCTTGACACCTTTTAAATCGGTGTCCAAGACTATGACTACAAAGAAAGGATATTGGTATTTTGTTTTTACGAATGTTAGTCAAGCCAAACAGAAAAAGCAGTGAACCATCACAATTGATATTTTTTAACATGTTTTTGTTTGTTTGTTTTTTTGTAACATATTGATTTAGAATTCAATATGAAACCAATCCATTTATCAAAATTAAACTCCCATTTTTAGCTTGCAAAAACATTAAGAAATCAGAACCCCAGACTGTCCCAAATGAACAAGCTTTTACTCAACAAAGGAAACTATCAACAAAATGAAATGGCAGCCTACAGAACTGGAGAAAGTATTTTCAAACCATATATATGATAAGGGGTTAATATGAAAATATACAAGAAACTCATACAACTCAAGAGAAAAAAAGAAATCATTAAAAAATTATGTGAAGATTTCAATAGACATTTTTCCAAAGAAGACATACTGGAACCTGCTTCAGATTCTGTGTCTCCTTCTCTCTCTTCTCCCCCACTCAGGCTCTGTCTCACTCTGTGCCTCAAAAATAAATAAATGTAAAAAAAATAACTATGAAATGACCAACAATTCTACTTATGGGTATATATCTGAAAGAAATGAAATCACTATCTAAAAGAGGTACTTGTACTATCATGTTCATTGCAGCATTATTCACAATAGCCAAGGTGTGGAAACAACCTAAGTCTCAATCAATGGATGAATACATAAAGAAAATGTGGTATACATACGTATATGTATTTATATATATATGTATATATATATACACATATATATATACACACACACATATATGTATGTATGTATATATGTATGTATACACACAAACTGGAATATTATTTCAGACAAAAAAAAAAGAAATTTTGTCATTTGTGACAACATGGAAATGCTTGAAAGGCATTCTGCTAAGCCAGGCAGAGGAAGACAAATACAATATGATCTCACTTATATGTGAAATCTCAACAAACCAAACTCATAGAAACAAAGTAGAATGCTGGTTGCCACGGGCTGGGGAGTGGGAAAAATAGAGAAAAGTTTGTAAAAGGCTACAGACATTCAGTTATAAAAGAAAATAAGGTCTGAGGAACTAATGTATAACATGGTTACTACAGATGATAACGCTGAATTGTACAACTGGAATTTGCTAAGAGAGTAGAAATTAAATGTTCTCACACAGAAAAAGTAAATCTATGAAGTGATGGATGCTTTAGCTTGATGGAGAATTAATCCTTTCACAATATATACGTACATCATCTTATCACATTGTACACTCTAAACATATTATAATTTTGTCAACTACACCTCAACAAAGCTGAAAAAAAAGGAAATCAGAGCCTCAGAAATATAGAATTTGGAAGGGTCTCTTCTCACAAAGACTTCTGGGAACAGTTGTAGTTTGTGTTTGAATGTTTAAATATCAAACTGATATCTTTGTACGTTCACAGCCCCAAAGGGATAGGGCTTGGCACACGGGAAAAGCAATGTTGTAACATGAAATTTCACAATAAAAATTTTACATCGCTGTGCTAGAAAATAATGTTTTGACTTAGTAATACTTTGTGTCAGCAATGAGCATCAGAATCTCCTGGATAATTATTTCAAAATAAATATACTTGTGACCTTCTTTCCAAAGATTCTAATTTAGTTTTTCTGTTTCTGTAGCAAATTATGAGCTACTCCACCAATCTTGGACTAGCTCTTCCAATACAAAGATGCTAGGCTATAACTGGATAATCTTTCCCTTAATGTAAATTATCTGATTATTACCTACACTGAACATTTTTCTATGAGCTAATCATTTGAAGTTATTAGGACATTTCTGCCTTTGCCTATTTCTCTCTCCTCCTTCTCCTTAAACATGTATCCCAGTTATTGTTTTTTTTTTCTTTTTCTGAAGCTTTCTCATAGTCTTTGAAAGGTAGCCTTCTTCCTCATTGTGTTCCAAAACAAAATACATCACTAACACTTCTATTATAGCACTTAACACATTATGTGGCAATGATTTGTTTATAGTATGTCTCACCCACTAGATTATCAGTCTCCAGGGCAGTAATCAAGTTTGTAAGCATATTACTAAGCAGTAGCAATAGAGATTGCTTTATAAAATTGGTTAAAATAAACACTGCCGATGACATCCCAGCTGCAATAAGATCACAGCAATTCAATGTCATGGCACCGTGATTTTTAGATAATACTGGTTTCACTTCCTTGTGTTGGTTTTTGGCAGCAATAGCACTTGAAGGGCAATTTTGGGAAAACTCAGCTAATATTCTTGGCAGATATTTAACCTTATGAAAAGAAATCACTTACCCAGGACTTCAGTATTTTCATTTCAGTGACATTTAAAATGGTAATGACTCCATTTTCTTTTCAGATTTTTAAAATATGTTTTGGTTCAAAATTCAACCCATTCAGTGAATTAATCAATGAGCACAAAATCAGAATATAAAGGAATTGAAAAAGCAGACTTTTTTTCAACGAGGCCCTTGTATCTGATACATTCTATATTCTATATTGACAACATGTAAAACATACTAATTGATATTCAATAAACTAATCACTTCTAGGACACTGTGAATATTTAGCTTTATTTCTCTATGCATATAAGATAATTTAGATAATTTCAGGATATATTTGTACCTTTACTCATCCCAGAAAAATTATTTAAAAATATATTTTCTTTATAGATTTTGGTATCGATTAGTAATAGCTTTTAAATCTTATCTTATTTTTGTATGATTATGATACTAAAAAAAAATTATAGGAAGGCAGTGAAAACAAAATGTAAACAGAATTAATCTCTAAGGTATCTGCAGTTACTTTTTGTTTGTTTGAAGTTTATAAGATTCACTGCCCTAAAAACACTGTACCTACAGACTTTGACAACATAACTTAAAATGAAAATCTCCCTTGTCTTCCTTAAGGTTGCATGTTGAAAGAATAAACAGTCCCCTGCAATAGCCAACATTGGTACCCGGTCTAAGTTTAAAGTCAAATAGCTAAACAGGACCAAAACAGGGCCAAGTGCATTGTAACTTAATAGTCAGCAAGTACAAACATCATTGAACAAAGAAAGTTGCAGGCACCAAATAAAACGAAGGCCCTCATCAGCATAAAAAGATTTACATTCGGTTGAAGGTGAGGTCAACACTCTGCCTGTGAATATGTATGCCAATCTTAGAAGCTAATGTGGAACCACAGAAACAAAAATTAAAAACCTTAAGTCTAACAACTACATGGAATGTAAAATTCAAAGCTTGAATTTGCCCAGGAAATTCTCCAAAATCTAGAGCTAAAACTGCTTTTTGATGCACCAGGAAGATCTTTTGTAATGACTTGGTCACTTAGATTTGTGTTAACATACATAAAATTTAAAGTATACTTTTCTCCACTTCTCCTACTATGTCTGAATGTGGTTATGCTTAACTACTCAGCTCATGCACTAATCCATTAAAAATGATGAAATCTACTACCGTGACTTTTTCTGAGAACTCACACCATGTTAACGGTTAACGCTTAATATAGCTTCCTAAGAATGCCCCAAGAGAAAACATTTTGTTCAGTTTGGTGTTTGCTGTGACATAATACTAACAGAATATAATTTCCTCAGCCACTACTTCAAATATCTGAATCTAACTTTTGTTCAATTTTGTTTTTTACATAGAATGTTTTTATTTACAAGATTTTAGACTTTTTAAAAATTTATTTATTTAAATTCCAGTTAGTTAACATACAGTGTTGTCTTGGCCTCAGGAGTAGAACCCCGAAGAATCTCTTACATATGACACCTAGTGTTCATCCTGACAATTGCTCTCCTTAATACCCATCACCCACTTAACCCATCCCCCCACCCACCTCCCTTCCAGCAACCCTCAGTTTGTTTTCTGTATTTAAGAGTCTTTTATGGTTTGCCTCCCTCTCTGTTTTTATCTTATTTTTTCTTCCTCTTCCCTTCCCCTATGTTCATCTGTTAAGTTTCTCAAATTCCACATATGAGTGAAATCATATGATATCTGTCTTTCCCTGACTTATAACTTTTGCTCAAATTTTAACAATCTCATAGCTGTATGCCAAAATCCTTGTTAAAATGTAGCTCCAATACACAGTTTAACAGTGCTTTTTCCATGGGTATATCTGGACATTTTTATCAACAGAATAATTAAAGTCATGGTATTATGATTAGCCAAAGGTCTTTCTAGCAGAGCACTGATGAAGTCTGATTTAGCATATCATAACAAATGGCTTTCCAGAGACAGGAACAAAACACAATGATTTTTGTTCATGAAAGAGCTAACACCATATGCTAAAATGTCAAAATATAATCCAGAAAATTCAGGGTCTGTTAGAAGGCTTCCACTAATGACAACACTATGACAGGGTCTCCAGATATACAGAGAAGGAACATTCAAGATGTGGTGGAAACCTCAGTTAACAGGGAAACAAAGCCTTGGAGCACAGAATACATCTAACAAAAATGGGGAACAGGGTGACATTGGCTATTCCTAAAGGACCACGGTTTCTCTGTATGGACCCAAACTCCTTACAAAATAAAATGTGCCTTAATTATTGCTTATTTAAAATGATACTTTTACAGAGCTATTTAGTACCTGACACAGAGAAACAATCACATAGGGAAGTATTTGCTGGAGGTTTTTTATTTATTTATTTATTTATTTATTTATTTATTTATTTAATTTATTTTTTTATATTATTTTTTTAAATTTTTTTTAAATTTTTAAAAAAAATTAAAAAAAAATTTTTTTAACATTTTATTTATTTTTGAGACAGGGAGAGACAGAGCATGAACAGGGGAGCGTCAGAGAGAGGGAGACACAGAAACCGAAACAGGCTCCAGGCTCTGAGCTGTCAGCACAGAGCCCGACGCAGGGCTTGAACTCACGGACCGTGAGATCATGACCTGAGCCGAAGTCGGCTGCTTAACTGACTGAGCCACCCAGGCGCCCCTTTGTTGGAGGTTTAACATGAAATCACACAAATAAAATTTGTATAAACAGAAATCCACATCGAGTCATGACACACAAAAGACAAAGTAAATACATAGAAAACTAATTGGCGGCTATCAGCAGTTGGACACAGTTGTGTAAGTTGTGTCTTGTACACGAGAAGTCTTTTACAAAATCATCATTTTAGATCAAACAGAAGGCCAGTCTTCACTGTCATCCTGCAAGATGGGTTACTTGAGCAAGCTCCTCTTGTTTTCTCCAACATCCTCCTTTAGTATGGCTGGTAATTGTTTTGGTGATCGCCACCCCCTCCAGACGCCTTGCCCTAAGTGTCTGTTGGCCACTGTAGTCTGCATATCCCTGTCCATATCCATAGTTCCCATAGTTATACCCAATATAATCATAGTGGCCCTAGCCACAATAGTTTTGATTACCACCATAGGCACTACTATAATTTCCATGTCTTTGATCATAATAGTTATTAAATCCTTGGTTCCAGTGTTGGTGCTGACTTCATCCATGAGAAGGCTTCTAGCACCACTTTGACCACTAGCTGCAGCCCCTCTTCCTCCTTCTTCTTGTTGCTGTTGCTGCTATATACCTCTTTGGGTTGTGCAATTGATTTCACACTTCCCAGAACCAAATCGATGATATCTGCTTTCTAACAATTTCTTCACTGGCTCTTGGTCAGTACATGTGATAAAACAAAATCCTCTTCTTTCATTTGTTTTTATAGCTGTGGGAACATCAATATTTTCAATCTCTCTAAAGTCTCTGAAACATTTTTAAATTTGTTCTTCAGAAGTATCTGACCTCAATCCACCCACAGAAACCTTTTTTTGGGGGGGGTTCTTTTTCTTTTAAATCTTTAGCCTTGGGGCACCTAGATGATTCAGTCGATGAAACGACTGACCCTTGATTTCAGCTCAGGTCATGATCTCATTGTTCATGGGATCTGGCCCCACATTGCGCTCTGTGCTGATAGTGCGGAGCCTGCTTGGGATTCTCTCTCTCCCTCTCTTTCTGTTCTCCCCTACTCTTGTGCACATGCTCTCTTTCTCTTTCTCTTTCTCAAAACAAATAAATAAACATTTTCCAAAAGGTTTTAGACCTTTTGGGATCTATCAATTTGCCATCCAGTTTGTGTTCTTTCAGTGCCAAAACTTTATCAACACTAGTAGCGTCTTTGAAAAGCACAAATCCAAATCCTCTTGATCTTCCAGTCACTGGGTCTGTTTTAACTGTGCAGTCTACAACTTCCCCAAATTGAGACAAATAGTCAGGTCTTTCTTGCCTGTGTCGCAGTAAACATTTTACTGTCATTCTGCTGGTGTTGATCTTGCATCCCTCTGCAAATTCCTCTATCCTGATGTATTCATTCATGTCCTCCGTGGTGGCTGAGTTGTCCACTGCGGGTGCCGGCCACGTGGTCCAAGTCAGGCTGCAACAGCAGCAGCGGAGCCTTGTATGGAGCTGGGTTTAAAATGGCGGTGAAACTACGGACATACCACCCTGAGCGCGCCCCAACTCGTCTAAAATGGCGGTGAAAGAGTCGTAGCTACTTTTATGAAAGATTATTTTCATTGTTTTATAAAAAAGAAACAGGTTGAGTAATGAATACATTAAGATAACTTTTGACAATCTAATAGATTGAAAGTGGTGACTGGATTTAAGGGAACTGTAGTATCTTGGTTGGGCTTATTTTTCCATCTTAGGATGACTCCCAAACTTCAATATTATGTCCAAATCCAAAAGCCTCCTGGATAACATACATCTTAATGAGGGAGGAGAACATTGACTTACACCCTACCTAGCACATTTGTCTTCTAAAAATAAAATATTTTAAACATTTTTATCTTTCTTCCTGACCCCTCCTTCTGAATCTCCTGCCACATCTTTTCATTGGCTATTCATCAATCATCTCTGGAGTTTTTAATTAACCTGGTTCAAGTAACTGTCCCACACTTCCCATAATACTGCACTGAGCACTCTGCAAACTACAAGGTATCAACACTTTCAAGCAGAAGAAATGAAGCAAAACAGGTCATTTTCCCCAGCTAATGCTTTTCTTCTAGCATGTTCTTTGGGATTTTTAGTTTATCTATCTCTAGATAACTGCAGTGTAATGCCCCAAAATATATAATTCATACTTCTAGAGACTAACATACAGTAGATTGATAAATGTTTAACAATAAGCTCGGTAAACAACAACAAGAAAAAACCCTGATTGTAACATTTGCCCATTTCTATGGTCTGATTATGCATCCCTGCTATGACGACTTTTGAACTACCAATGTGATATTATGTTATTGAATGTAAAGTTAGAAGAAATGTGTTGTAGTACACTATTATGTATTTCCCCCGTATAGATTAAATACACAAAATAACCTCAAGACCATACATGATAGTAAAATACAGTAAAATAATTAGGATGCAGTTTTCAGCCTTTATTACCTTTTAAAAATAATTCAAGTAAGTTTATATAGCTTCACTTTCAAGGACAGCTGTATTTAATAACCAACTTGTAAAAACAGCTTTCATTATCCAGCACATGCTGGATCTAGCATACCACTGGTAGTAGATGTTTTTCATACCTTTTGCTAGTTTTCATTAAGTATCTGAAATGAACAGGTTATCACTTGGTTTTAGTGATTGAGCATTTTGAACAAAATGAAAGTTGATTTAAACATTTACTACCTTCCTTTAAATTGACAAAAGAAAAAGCAGTGTCTAGAAAGAAAAAAAAAAGCTGTGCCTAACAGACCTAGAAAATTTCTTGGCTCTTCCTCTATAGTGTCTATTTCATTTATGTTATTTTCATGTAAATATATTCATGAATTCCTTTTTAAAAATGTGAAACTGTATGAAATGAAAAGATAATGAAAGCAAGGGATTGCACTGTTAATTTATCTAGCAATTTCAGCTTGGATTAAACTTTTCTTGACAGTTGCCTCTCACCTGTTTTATTTGTGGAAATGAAGAGGACAAAAGTCAGGTGCCTTTCTTGGAGATGTGTACACATTGCTGAGTTCAATACAAAAGACACAGTGATAAAAGTGCTCGAAGTTTTAAAACCTTGCAGTGGAATGATATTTCTTGATTCATTTAAGATTACATTCTAAGATTCATTGTACAATTCACTCTAAGATTACACTATAGACAGGCTGCTGCTTTTTTGGGAAATTTGCTATGAGCCATTATATTCCACTATGGCTCATTCTCTTGGCCCTCTCTGGATAGATTAGCAATGGACACCTTTCCAAGTTGGCTCATTGTCGTATGTTTCCCTGAATTTGCAACTGGGACCAATTAGCCAGTTCACAAGGCTGGAATTATAACACATAACCTCAATATCAATACAGATAGACAGATTTGTCATGGGGTCTAGAGAAGCAAAGGCATTTCTAGAAGGGGAAATAAATAGATAAATAGGGAAACAGGGAGAAAAGAGAAAGGCCAAGAGCTTTACAATGCTTGATTTCAGTTTCTTCCTAAATTTCCATGCATTTCTGCTTTGGGCTTCTATGAGGCATATTTAAGTTAGTTCTGTTATATATTTGAAAAGCACTGAATAACATATAAGGTTTAAGAGTATCTGTATTTCTGGCTCTGTTCATGTCAAAATGAACTACAGTGTCATTAATCTCTGCAGAAATGCACCGGTATGCATTTCATCCTGGTTCACCAATCCAGGTACAAGAATTTTAAAACAAGGAAAGAAACACAATACACTTTTAAATACATAGATTAGATGTGTTCTGGAAAGCAGGAAGAAAGTAACAAGGGAGTACCCTGTGTGTACCCCAGAAATAACGAATTCCCTGATCTCAGGATTACTCTTTGTGTTTTCCAGGCAGTATTTAGCCAGTGAGTCAGTTAATTAACATTTATCAATTACGAGCTGACAGGTAATACAGAGGGGTCAAATGCAGAACATCATGTCTTCCCTGTACACAATCGGTTAAGTCTTGGGAAACAGTTACAAACACATGGACAAAGAGTTTGTAATAATAATAAACATAGCTCTTGACTCTTATTCTCTGTGGGTCATGCTATTCTTTTTCATCTTCAAATCCATTATTCTTCTCTATTTAAGGTATCTGTGCATTAAGACTAATACCCTTGAGGAGATAAAAGCCAAATGCAAAAGCAGATTTGATCACAAGTTACGCAGATGGTGGTGATTTGATTAGGAATTTGAGCACTGGGCTGTCATCTGCAATCTCTGTAGGACTTGACTTTTTTCCTCTCCTGTTGTGTCGTTGGACCACTTGTGGTGAATGATAGTTCAAAAAAATACAGTTTGGTCAATACTGTAGTGATATACAACTCCCGATTTTTAAAATTCAATTTTCATTTTTCTTGTCTTCTCAAAAAATTATCAGTCACTTTTTCTTTCTAGCTTCCATCACAGTATAATTCTTATATATAATAATTTACAATTATCTAACATGCGGCCATCTGCCATTGTGGAAGAAAACTCTTTAATGCTTATCTGCTGAGAGTTATGAAATTATACTGATGATAATGTCTACATCAATCCATTATCTGTAGGTATTCTCTATAAGTGAGAAAGTGAAAATAAATTAACAGGAACAAAATGGTATTTGCACCTTTCCGACATGAGATTTCCATAAAGAAATGGGTTAAAGTCATAAGAACTTAGTAAGTGAAAAGGCAATATAGAACATTCTTATTTTCATACAATTACTTACTGAATCCTTAACCTGACTTAAAAAAAATATATATTAGCATATATTTGAGAAAGCATATTTGTAATTGATTCTACAATCTAGAAAATAACTTGCAGATACTATAATTTATATGGAACTGATAAATTATAGCAAAAATTTTAAAAATTTATAATGGGTAAATATATGATAATGTTCAATTTTCTTATATATCCACAGCTTAATTATTATACTGTATATTTTAATAATTTAAAAATAAGGATTTCACTGTTAAAATTTGCAAACTGGCTCTTGCCTTCAATCTAAGATCATGACCTTAACTATACTTTTAGAACATATTCTTGGTCATATGCCTATCTGTGTTTCAAGGTGGTGTCTTCTAAAAGTAATGTGGCCTCTTAGTTTCAGGAATAGTGCTCCTTATGTTCATAAAATATCTTAGCATCCTACAAAGATGTTGCATTCATAATCACTACGGCGCACAGGAATGCTTTCTAAGCACCTTCATCATCCTTGATGTGCTATCAAACTGAACCAATGATTATTGAAAAATGATTATTTCCTTCAAGATACCACCTTATTCAGTTTGATAACTTATATTCTCATTGGTTCTTACAGAAGTTTTAGCAGCATTACCTTTATGCAAATCATTTCTCACCATTTCTAAAGGGCCAGAGCTCTCTGAGTCGCCTTTAACCATTCCAATAGGTCCTGTAACATCACTGCTAATTTCGAATGCTTTGCCTTTCTTTAGTGAGAAAGAACATCTTATGAAATGCAGAGTCCAAAAGTGGTTGTATTAGCTATGTATTGCAGCATAATAATATTGGGGTAAATTTGGAAGCTTAAAATAACACCTATTTATTGTCTCACTCTTTCTGCAAGTCAAGAGTCTTGTCTCTGGTTAGCTGGATACTCTGCTTTAGGGTCTTAAACGGGCAATCAAGGTGATGGTTAAGGCTGCAGTTTGCAGCCTCTTACGAGGTCTGACTGGGGAGAAACCTACTTCCAAACACACGTGGTTGTTAACAGAATTCACTTCTTTTCAGGCTACTGGACTGAGATCTGATTTTTGTTGCTGATTTCTGGCTACCCTCAGCTCTTTGACTTTCGATCTGAACATAGAAGCTTGCTTCTCCCAGGCCAGCAAGGAAGAGTTTCTTCCCAATATGGGTGTTGCAGTTTTATCAACATAATCATGTATATGTGATCACATATACCCTATCAACTTTGCCATATTCTATCAGATTAAAGCAAGTCACAGGTCTGCCACACTCAAGGGGAAGTCATAGCATAAAGATGTGAATATCAGGAGGTAAGAATCATAGAGTTTACCTTACAACCTGTGTCTCACAAAGAACCTCATTCTCAAAAAGCTAGCTGAAAATCTACTATTTGGCCATATCACCTTCTCCTCAAGTTTGTCAACCTCTTAGGTTGTTGGCTGGGTTCATTGTGAGAAGATTGCATTGCCTGAAAGTTCACACAGCTAACCTCTGGAACATCTTGTAACATGGGATAATTCCTGTGAGGATATTGTTCTACAAATGTATTTATTTTTATTTTCGTTACTTTACAGTGGACAGATATCAGAACCTATCTGTGGTGACAGAATCAAACTATATTCAACATGTCTTCCTCATAAGATATTACTTCAGTGACTTACACTTTTCAGTTAAAATGGCTTTTTTTTTTCATTTGGGGAACAGATGTGAACCATCTGTTTTTAATCAAAAATCCATATTAAATTACACCTTTAATTCTAGTGATAAGTAGGGAAACATCTTAAATGCAATTTGACTTGTGTATATGATTTCTTCATTAGATTTACCTCCTTTTAAATATGTCAAAACCTCATTATCTTGAATGCTGATGATGTGATGAAGAGATTAAGATTCTGCACACTGTATAAACTATGCAGAGCTATAGGAGCAAATCTGAATTACAAAAGCATGTGTTGAGAGGATCATTAAGTAATTTGGTCCATTTAACATTATATGCCCATGAGACTATTCCATACTTTGATACTTTTATATCTTGAAGCAAGAATAGATTTAAAACAACTTTTGAAATTATTATTCGTTTATCTTACTTTTGCCTATGTATCTCCTTCAAAAGTCATGGGTAAAAAAATCAGAAATCTTTAGGTATCTAATCCACATAATCTTCAAACAAAGATTTACCTTTGTTACCTTTGTTAAAGATTACCTTTAAAAGGTAAAGGGAATGCTTTTGTATGATGTGAAGAGTTTTATATTCTCTTCTATTTTTATGGGCAAAGTCACGGCCATGGAGGGAGAGCTTACCCTAAATGATTGAAAGCTTTTCCACCAAAGAGGTAATTTACCTTCTAATATCAGACACTCTAGACTATTACAGGCTCTTATCACAAAAATGTCTTCATCATTTAGGACGTAATGGAGGGAGATTCCTCTCCCCACTCATTGGATACAATGTCAGTACAGCTCTGTACTACCACAATTCCGGAGACACAAGTGAGAGAAAAAAACAAAGAAAAACAAGATTAATGCAGCTGTGACAATTTCCCTTTTGGCAGTTTATGGTTCCGTCTGGGGAAAACACTGTTGTCTTTTTGATGCTACCTGTATAGTCTTGCTTTGCGGACATATTCACAGTCCATTTCACAGCCCTGAGTTGGCCCCAGAAACTCATATCTTTCCAAATAAGAGGCAAAAAGTCTTGGCAAGACTTTATCCATAATTGATGCAAACTTAAATTCTACCAAAATCACATATATTTTTCTTTTGCTTTCATTTAAAAAAATCATGTTAACAACATAGTGTATTTCAAAACATTCACAGCACTGATTTTAGATAAAAACGTAAGTTGAAAGAGATGATCTTTAGGACTGGAGCAGTAAATGTTGTAATAGTTTCAGATGTGTAGTTAGGCTAGAACCAGGTGAATGTGTGCACCATCATCAGGCTTCAGGGGAAGCACCAAAAGAAAGTCTGCATGGGATGTGTGGCTCAACCAAGCAGGCAGACACTGGATTGATTTCCCTTACAGGCCAGAAAATCAGGAGAGACAACTCTGTGTAATGCCAAAGCCCAAGGAGCAGACAGGCAGAAAGACCTCACAACGTTAGTTATGATGAGTGAGTGATTAAGAGTGGTGTCAGTTATGAAACTGTTGCTCTTAATGCTGCCAAATGCTGAGAAAAGTTGTCAGACAATGAGCCCACAGGCATAGAGAGACATCAGACTTCCAAATGCCTCCTTACTAAATAGATAAAGGCTATTAAAACCGTGCCAAATCTGACTTGTGCTCCTATCTGGTACAGAGAGGAGGGCTGGGGACAGCTTAATGGAGAGCTGGAAGACACACAACTCACTGGAAGATAAGAAATAACCATGCACGTGGCAGGAAAAAAAACACAGAAGATAATAGTAATAAGATAAGATGATAAGATAAAATAAAATAAAATAAAATAAAATAAAATAAAATAAAATAAAATAAAGCAAATTAAAATAAAATAAAAAACAGTGTGAGTTGCATGTTTATTGAGTAGAAACTACATGGCAGGGCTCCCTCTAACATTGGAGATGCATCCAAGTCCTGGCTTCTCACACTCAGGTGGAAGATCACAGACCATCAACAAAACAACTAAGTCAGTTATGCTTTGTCAGAAGAGAGTGCATTTCAGAAGACAATTGAAGTAGACAAAGAAAATAGCCAGATGATTTGCATTTGTGGGGCTTAGGGATAGGATTGGAATTTTCAACAGAGCTGTAGGCGTGGCCTCCTTGATAAGGTAACACAGAGCAAGCAAAGTGGCCAGGTTTCTGGAAATACAGTGGAACAGGCCAAGGCAGCAGCACTTGGCAAATGTCCTGAGAGCAGAACATGCCTGGGGAGGGAGCGGTGGCAACAGAGGCTCTGCTCTGAGATCCCACCTGGTGCATGCCAGAACAGCAAGAGCCCAGTGTGGCTGGTGGAGAATGAGTGAACTGGGGAGTCACAGGGCTGGGGTCAGAGATATAAGAGAAGCAAGGACAGATCATCGTGGGCCTCTTAAGCCATTGTTAGAACTGAGAGTTGGTTGTCTGAGAAATGAGAAAACATCGAAGTGCTTGAGAAGAAAAGTGAAATGATATGACATATGTCTAAGTCTCACGCCAGCTGCTATATTGGATGATTTTTTTTTTCTTTTCAGAGCCTCCTAAACTTTCTGTATTGTTCTATATTGTGTTTAAATATAATTAAAATTAAGCTTTCATTCCTTTTTTTTCCTCTTAAGGCTAGTGCCAAGAACTGGAACAAAAACTTCACCATTTTTGGGGACTCCCAATAGAAAGTGTGGAAATAGTAAGACATTATCATTATAAAGTAACAGCAGCACTTACAAAAAGATAGGGCTATGGTAGTGGTCAAGTAAATGTTATATAAGTTTGGAACTGTATATATATCAATGTATTTTATTATTAATATATTATATGTTATTAATATATATTATTAATATATAGAAGTATATTTTGCTGATTGTGTGTGTGTGTGTGTGTGTGTGTGTGTGTGTGTGTTTGTGTATTACCCTCTGGCAGCAGTAATTATTCAAATTATAAGCAATCTTTTGCAGAGAAGATAAGGAAGGGACATGGACTCAACCTATTACCTGAGAAAGGAAAAACTGTCAGGGATGCTCATCACACTCCTCCCACAGTCTTGAAATCCACAGAACACCCCTCAAGTCACTGTTTTGCTTTTTTGTATTATTGTTGTTCTGGAAAGCATGTGGAAGTCACAGGCTGTTATCATAGTCCATTGTTCTGAGGCAAGATTCTTCTGGAACTTTTGCATTCCCACCCAAAATGCAGATTATCTGTGGGGACAAACCAGGAGTGCATGGAATTCTTGCAAATTACCTGTGAGTCATCTGTCTCCAACTAAAATTATCCCTGCTTTCTTTTAATGTTTCCATCCTCAAAATACTAAATCCAGCACTGCATGGCCACTTGTTGGTTGAGTTATAGTTGAGTATCTTGGCAAAACCATAATGTCTGTCCTACTTAAGTTGTCAGTGTTTTTATTGAATAGTGCGTTCATATGTGGGTCATTACATAAGTAACAATAAATGAACTAACCAACAGGTAAGTAACAGAGGGCTATGTTTGGAGCCAGGAATGACGGGATGTCATAAAGTAAAGATTATACTTAATTCTCTCCTGTGTAATTGAGGTCTATTCAAGAAAAAAATGTTAAAAAACATTAAAAGTTAGAAAAAACCATTTGTTTGGCCTCAGCTATTTGGTGCACTGGACATTCTTCCCCCTCATCATTAAAAGAATCTCAAAGAGCTCCCAGTCAGTATTCTCTAATTAAAAAAATAAAGTGAAAATTTTAATTAGAATGAAATTCATTTTGAAAATCAAGTTTATTTTTTATTCTGTGGTTTCATTTATTAAAATAGCCTCAGGGGTGCCTGGGTGGCTCAGTCAGATAAGTGGCTGACTCTGGATTTCTGCTCAGGTCATGATCTCATGGTTCACGGGTTCAAGCTCTGTGTTGGGCTCTGATTCTGACAGCGTGAAGCCTGCTTGGGATTCTCTCTCCCTCTCCCTCTCCCTCTCTCTCTCTCTCTCTCTGTCTGCCTCTCCCTCACTCAAGTATTCTCTTTCTCCTCTCTCAAGAATAAACTTAAAGAACATTTTCAAAGATGAAAGACAATTTCTGAAAAAATGAAAGCAGTCACTTTTGCCCACATTATACTCTCCCTGGATATGTAAATTTATTAAAGTCAGTCAGGAATTAGGTGGCAGTGCTTTTTAATAAATAAGAAATCCAAACCTGTCAAAGAAATTTATAAATTGTCATTAATATTAATTGAGTAAATTGACTAGCATTAATTGACTAAATTAAGTGTGAGTTTTTAAAATAATAAAGATTATACTTTTCCACTTTCATTCCAATCTTACGTGGGTATAGTCGGAGTCTAATCAATTCTCACATGTCACCCTCAGTGAAGATTTCTGAAAAAATTGTATGTCTGTGAAAGTTCTATCTTTGGTGATTACAAATGGAAAATGAGTATCCAGTTTGTGAATTTAAGGGCACTGTCATGAGAGAGTGAAAGTAACATGCTTCAACTGGTTAGCAAGTAATTCCCTCAAGATTTTCCTCAGCCGCTGGTGTTACTAAACACTTTCTTGTTCAGAAAACTAAAGCAGTTGAGGCAAAACGAATGAAGCCCTAATTTCAACTGAGAAAGGTTCACAGGTAAATCTCATGTGGTCTGTGCTTCTGAGGTAATAACGCTGTGGGTGATGAACAGGTTGCCTGGCCTCCCAAATCAGATTATAAGAACAGAAGTGGAATCGCTGAAAGGGGAATCTGTTTCTTCACACGCTGCCCTGCTTTGGTATGCAGTCCCTGGGTTCTAAAGATGCTTTAAGACTTTATTAAAGAATGAATACCTGAAAATGGAAGCCAATGAACATCCAAATCATGTTCTGAGAGAAGTCAGTAAGACTTGCCAATTGCCAGCCTGCTATTCTTGTTTTCAGCTTTATTGAAGCTGAGAAATATGATTAAGAAACTTAAAAGTGCACGAGGTGGTGATATGATAAATGCATACATTCTGAAAGGATTCCTCTCATCTGGATAATTAATGCATCCATGACCTCATATATTTACCCCCTCTTTTTTTTTTTTTGATTAAGAACATTCAAGCTCTACTCTTTTAGCAAATTTCAATTATACAATACAGCCTTATTAGCTAGAATAGCCTTGTTCTACACTAGAGCCTCAGACCTTATTTATCTTACAACTGAAAGCTGGTACCCTTTTCCAACCTTTCCCTGTGTCCCCCACTTCCAGCCCCCTGGCAACTGCTTCTATCCAGTCATCAGTCAGCATCACAGGAAAAATGCATAGGTTGTAAGTGATGCTTCCTTCATGAAAAAAGGTGGGAAAATTGGTTAATGGAGTGAGTGCTGTTACATGTTTCTTATTTACTGTACATTTATTAAAATAATAAAACTCATTTATTTTTTTATTTTTATTTTTTTGTGTGTGGGAACTAGATCTTAGGTAGCCATTTACATTAAACCATGTGAGAAGGTTGTGGAAGGTTGGGAACAACTGCTTCATTTGAGCCTTATTTCTCTATCCATTGTCTCCAACAAGAATGGACCATTTTCTCCAACAAGAATGGACCATGTACCAAAAAGAAATGATTTTGTTGGTAGGGTATTGAGTTACATCCTCACAGTATTCTTCACATGCGTATACCGTATGTGTTCTTCTGGAGAATCCTCCAACATCCTTGTGGAAACCACACGAATCTGAGCACACTTCATGCTGCTGAAATCCCTGAACTGCTTGGAGAATGGCGGATGACTTTTCCTCTGAAGTATGTATACTGCTTACATTTTATGTTGCTAGAATTTTACTGGGATGAGAGAAACTCCCTTGGGTAGCTTGGGAGGTAGAGAAGGGAAAAATGAAAGAAATTCTAGCAACATTCAAAGGACATTATATCTCCTTTGGCACTTAGTTTTAAAGGTTTTATAAATGTTTTCCTCATTACTTTTTCATAATTCATATCTTTCTTTCTTCCATTTCCTTTTACAATGACTAGATATTTCTATTTCTTTCTATATCTATCTCTATCTGTCTCTCTATTATCTATCTATCTATCTATCTATCTATCTATCTATCTATCTATCTATCTATTTCCAGAGTCTTTCTGAGAGAGAGAGAGCGAAAGAGAAATGGAGAGGGGGAGAGAAGAAACAGACTTCTTTGCGGGAGGGCAAAAAAGAAGAAGAGAAAACTTGCTTACTTATTTATCTGTCAAACTCTGGTCTCAGTTTTGGTGGAGTCATCACTGCCCCAAATTTTCTTTTCTAAGTACCCTAGAGTCAGTCTCACCTAGAAATTCTCCCCCTAGAAATTCTCTTCTTCAGATGGTTTTGTTTTTTTGCCATAAGTCTAAGGAAACACCCTTTTCCTTGTCATGCACTAATGAAAATTGTCTCCTCTCATGGATCAGTGAATGATAATTTCAGTTGCTAAGAGAGATGCTACTCCAAAGAGTTAAGTAATAGGAAACAGGGTCTTTTTATTTTATATTTAAGATAGCTATGTGATATTAGCCACCATAATTTCTTAGCCTTCTGCTCTTTAAATAACTTTCCTTGGATTCTTTTTTTTTCCCAGAAATATTAGCAGTGAAGGAGCTCTTCCTCGCTCAGTAATTCTACCACCTCCTAGTCTTTAAAGACACACCCCCAGAGAGGTTCATTCACAGTCAAGTACAGAAGACATTGCCTATTACTGTCTAGCCTCAGGCCCACTGAACAGCTGTACTTCTCCATACCTGACATGACTGACACTAGGATTTCATCCATAGCATTACTTATTTTCTTTTTCAGAGCTCTGATAATCAGTCTCTTTTATTTCTGCAATCAAAACCTTTATAAATAGCAAGCATGCAAAACTTCTCATAATATAGAATTAGATATGAAAACTAAAAAAAAAAAACCTCATGAATTTTTCCTGCCCATTGATGTAACATACTTAAATAATTTCTTGAGAAATTAGATGTATATGATACTACACAAGGGTGAGTCATTATGTCCGTCACTCTTCCTGATGAAGGAAGGATCTTCACAGGCAGATGGCAATGTAGCCTTGAACAGTAATACACAGTTTTCTAAAGGTCCCTTACTATCTCCTCCTCTTATATCCTGCTTACTCATTAAATCATATATTTTTATTTGAATTATTTTTTAAGTTTATTTATTTTGAAAGAGAGAGAGAGAGAGAGCGTGCACAAGTGGGGGGAGGGGCAGAGAAGGAGGGAGAGATTGAGAATCCCCAAGCAGGCTCCATGCTGTAAGCATGGAGATCTTACACAGAGCCCGACGTGGGGCTCAAATTCATGAACCGTGAGATCAGGACCTGAGCTGAAACCAGGAGTCGGACGTTTAACCAACTGAGCCACCCAGGCGCCCCTCAAATCATTTTTTATTTAAATTTTTATTAGGAAGACCTAACTCGTATACTGAGCAAGGACAAAGTACAATTATTCTTTTTGCCTATGTTTCTATAATGATCTCGTGATCCTTAATTATTTTTCTTCAGCTTAAAAGGGTCACCTCTATTTCTGCTGTGGCAGAACATGGGTATGTTATAGTGCTGTAGACCTTTGAGTTATAACTTACTTTTATGTGATTTCCACGTTGGTCTGAATGCTCTCTGGGAAGAAATTCTTTAGAACAATGTGAAAACAAGATCTCTCTTATTACCTTTCTTACAGGCTTAATCAATTCATTTTTTTTTCTATGAAAACATTAGAGATTCTTCTTGGTTACTGTAAAATATTCCTATTGTAATGTTTTTTGAAATGCCAGGAATATTTAAAATGCAATAAAAAGGTACTTGCTTTGTAGAAAGTGTTTGAGTAGGAAAATATAAGAAAACATAATGATGTTTAAGATGAAGACGTAAATCATCTATTCAACATTTTGTTCTGAGTAGCAGGTTTTAAGATGAAGATAGATACATATGAAATGTTATCAATGACAAAGACAGCAAAACACAGTATTTTTAGCATGTATTTATAATTTTTTATTGGGAATAATATATCCAAAACATAGTATTTTTGAGTGAAGTCGTGTTTTATTTAAAGCTTCCAGGTATGTCTTTTCTCATATTGGGTTAGTTCCCAGGTTTGTTAGTACTTCAATCATAGTGAATGACTAAAAGGAAGAAGCTAAAACAGTACATGCAGATCTAAAGGGAGTTGTCCAACTATAACATTAGCCCATCAGGAAGTGGATAAAATTATAAATTATAGTCTGCAAGGGAGGGGTTCTCTTTGAACTTAATTTGAGCAAATACTTATATTTAGAGTGTCTATTGGGAAAAGGGTCTTATGCTACCATTCATTGCTAGGCAGCAGGTACCCTGCAAGTCAATAGATTACAGAATTGTGGGTCCCAGTGGTTCAACAAAGATAGATCGAGAGTACTACCAAAATGAAGATTGACAAGGAACACAAGCCAGTTTTTTAAAGAGCAGGCTGGAAACAACTAGTCCGTCTCATGAGGGATCTGGCCAACCTTGTATTTGCGTAGCATGTACTGCAAGATTAGAAGAATAAAACAAATGGAAGACTAGGCTGAAGGCATACAATAGGGAGGAAAAACGTCAAAACTTGGAGATAGATGTTAGAGGCATGATGGCAATCAAGACATGGCCATGGTATGTACCATATCTAGAATTCATTTGGATATTGTTTTAAATATCTGTTGAAGTTTATATATCCATGAATATGAAAAAAATGCAAGATTTTTTTTCAGCTAGCAGAAATATCTTTATAAGTCTTAAAAGCCAAGAAAATGCAACATCCAACTGTGTGTTCAACCTTTAAGTTGCATATTTCAGTTAGAAGAAAGAGAATTAGATAATTTGAGCCTTAAGGACAATGATCTTTCAAGCTCTTAAACCTATTCAGAAAGGTCTCAGTATGACAATCTAGTAGATGAAAAACACTCTGGGTGTCTGTTGCCCTGGCCTCAGACCTGGCCAAAATCTCTGCTTGTAATAACCTGTTAAATTGGATGGGGATGGCCTTCCTTGAATGAGTAAGGCTCTTTTAACATTGGAATGATTTAGAATTAAGTATATACATCATTAAGGAAATAAATGTCCTTGTACTCATATTTGTGAGTTAAGAAACTGTGCATATTTGATCTTTTTATACTCTTGTAATGTTTCAGAGAATTATGCCCATTAAAGAATCAACTATGTAGCTCCAATTTGCAGGTGCAGTTAAAGAATTGATTTAAACTTAGGATGTTAAATTAAGCTCTTCCTAAATTTGTTCAGACCATTATAATATTTTGAGAATATAAAGGTCACCATATTTAGTCATAAAATTTCATTAGTTAAAAGGGAAATCAAACATATTAGGTTTATAATACAGTTTAGAATCTCTGGTGATATTAAGTGAGCAAATGGATAACACTTTACTCTGAAACCTCTCAAAGGTGAATAACATCTTATACAGTTAAAATAGAATTAAGTATCTGTTTTATGAATTAGGTTTAATAAACTAAAACATATCTTAAGGGTCTAATACGTTAAAACATATCTTAAGGGTCCTTTGCTTGCATAAATCATCCTTATAGATCTTTTAAAAACTCATATATATCATCAATGGAAAGATACAAAATTTGGTGCATATTTCTGGGGTGATGGTATTTCTGAAAAACAAATATCATGTTTCTGGCATCTAGCTGGAAGACGAGATATCAGTTTTCTGATACTTTTCTGATAGCTTTTGATATCAAATAATAGTAGGAATGAATCTGCAATTATAATATATAAGGATCTGGGAAAGGCAAATTTCTATAACCACCCCCTCCACACACACATATACACACACATTCTCTTCTTGGGTCTTTTCAATTCTTTAGTCAATAAAATGAAAAGGGCATAACCTCCCACATAGATATCTCTGCTATTATTATTTCTGGTTACATGAAAGGGGAATACAAACTAGAGAAGATTTTATAGAAACTTTAATATATCTTTATCTTTAATAACTAAAACAAGTATCTTTAATAACTAAAACAAATGTCTTAAATAATTAAAATTATCCTGCATTTGTTTAGTGAAAATATATATTGTTCAATAGAAATAGTGAGTAATGGCTTCCCTTTACATTTTCACCTGCAAGTCATTCTTTTATCTGAATAATGTAAAGTCTCTGATTTAAAATAATTGTATATTTTCTAGATGAACATTAACATGGAAAAACAAGTTTAAAAATCTTTTAAGGTAATATTATAACTGTGCTTTAAAATACAGCTTCTGTATATCCTATTTTTGACCTGTTTCTCTTAATTACAAATGTTTTTATGATAATATTTTTAATCTTTCCACACAATCCAAAGAGAAAAATAGAAAAAAAATGCCTTAGTAAAAATGTTGTCAGTTTTGGGGTGCCTGGGTGGCGCAGTCGGTTAAGCGCCCAACTTCAGCCAGGTCACGATCTCGCGGTCCGTGAGTTCGAGCCCCACGTCAGGCTCTGGGCTGATGGCTCGGAGCCTGCTTCCGATTCTGTGTCTCCCTCTCTCTCTGCCCCTCCCCCGTTCATGCTCTGTCTCTCTGTCCCAAAAATAAATAAAAAACGTTGAAAAAAAAACTTTAAAAAATAAAAAAAATGTTGTCAGTTTTGAATAAATAAAGTATAAATAAAAGTGACTTAAGTGTGTTGTTCAGACCTTTAGTAGTTAGAAAACTAAAAACAGTTTAACCTAAAACTTCAAATATAAACTAATTTGAAAGTAAAAATAAAATAAAACATGGTTTTTTTCATGATTTTTTTAGCAGAAGAGTAATTTTTAGACTTTTAGCTATATATTTGAATTTATAACCCTTTTAAAAATGTCTATTTAGTGCCCTTCAGTTGATTTTTCCATTTTTTGCATCAGCCTACTTTCTTTTAGCTTAGTATGCTAATATATTCTCTCTCAATCTTTTTCAAAAATCTTTAAAATGTGTTTATTATGCACTGCTAATTTGAGAAATAGAATGGTTGAAAAAATCATTTGTAAGTTATACAAACTTATACATGACAAGTGGCTGATATTTACTGTCTTTTCCCTAAATTCATTATTCCTGAATTTTTCATTCATACACAAATAGAGGGAGAGCAGGAAAGTGACAGGGATTTCTCAAGTCCTTCTATTACACACAGAAATCAAGTTTATGGTTACAAGCAGTAGCCTAAGTCAAATAGGAGAAGTCTAGATGTCATTCAGAATTATCTCTCTTTACGTTTTCATGTTAAATCAAAATGAAATACAACTCAACACCAACAATGAAAAGAAAGCACATTCAATATACAAATAGAAGCCATAATTATCAATCTATCATATATACCAGTCAGTTGTAAATTTTAATTGTAAAGAAATTACTTTTGAGCTAATATATATGCTGCTGTATTAACACTAAAATCTATATTTTCAGTAGGAATAATACCTGTGAAACTCAGAAGACTACATAGGCACTATCTCATTTTTTTTGATACCATAATTGTGATATATGAAGGACAAGTTATTTTCACCATCGTGAGGATAGGAGAACAAAGGTGCAAAACCAGATTTTTGTCCAGGTGACTAAGGAAATAATTACACAATTAGAAATTTTCATCTTTGGGGCGGCTGTGTGGCTCAGTCAGGTGAGCGTCCAACTCTTGATTTCAGCTCAGATCATAATCTCACAGTTAGTGGGATCTAGCCCCACATGGAGCCCTGCATGGAGCCCCACATGGGGCTTTGCACTGAGTGTGGAGCCTGCTTGGCATTCCCTCTCTTTCCCTCTGTCTCTGCTTCCTCTGCTCGCATGCATGTGTGTGCACCCTCTCTCTCCAAAATACGTAAATAAACTTAAAAAGACAAATTCTCATCATAACTTGCACCCTCTGTATATACTTCATCTAGATAAAATAATACCTACCAGTATTATTTATGGATTATTTTCATTTACCCTGCCTTGCACCTTGCACTTTATATGAACCATCTTATTAAATTTTCACAGAAACTACTTAAGGGAATTACTCCTCTCATCCTCATTCTCCTGATGAGAAGCTGAGTACTGAAGGGCGGTACATGTCATCCAAGGTCAGTAGCGGTCATACGTGGCAGAGCCATCACCCAAGGCAGGCATTCCAGTGTCAAAACCTATGGATTTATTTAAACCCCTTGATTTTATAGACTGAATTCTGTGTCTCCAAATTCACATGTTTAAACCCTGAACTCCAATGTGACTGTATTTGGAGATATGGCCTTTAAGGAAATAATTAATGTTAAATAAAGTCCTAAGGGTGGGGACCTAGTCCAACAGGGCAGGTGTCTTTATAAAAAGAGGAAGAGATGCAGGAAGACACATGTATGGAGGGTACCCGTGCATGTGAGACACAATGAAAAGCTGGTCTCACCAGAAACCATCACTTTGGCACCTTGGTCTTGGACTTGGAGCCTGCAGAACTGTGGAAAAATAAATTTATTTTCTTTCAGACATCCAGTCTGTGGTATTCTGTTAGGGCAGTCTGAGCAGGCTCATACAATTGCATCTGGTTCAATGATTTGGTGCCAAGTCTTCTGATTTTGGTCCTCCCTGGGCTATATTTAAGATGTATACCTTTATCAGTAAACAGTTGCCTGCACACCCCCGGTTGCTTCTCCTCCTCTGTTTCTTTTTTTTATTATTGTAAGCTAAGGGGATATTTGAACATTGTTGGTGATTTGTGCTGTTGCAATGAGTTGGGAAGAAGCTTACTTTTTGCTTATTGAACCTGAAAGAACTTATGCTATGAGAGGCATGCTTTCCTTTGGTTATCTGTGTCTCTACTCTGGTATTATATATCAAGTGTCTTCCCCACTGTTGGTCATACCTCAAAGAGCAGCATTAACAGCAGCAAATGTCACAAGAGACGTATTGACAATGAAACAGGCAGCCAGAATGTAATGGCTCAAACCAGAGAGTGGTAGGGGCTAAATCGTTACTATTAATAGTGTAAATGTTTAATTTGCCCACACTTTCAAATAATATAAATGTTTCTACTCCTCTGCCGAGCCATATATGTATATATCTGTGTGCATTTGCCTAAGCCTACATATGTGTGTTTGTGTGCATGAGCATTCTGGATTTACATTACTATCACTAAATATTTCTCTTGGGGGCTGTGAGGGGAGAAACATGAGCTTGATTTCTTTAGACCCTCAAGAGGCCATTCTAAATTTTATATCTCTGAGTGGTCCAATGCACAGTCATAAGATTAATGTGCTGCAGTTCTCAGGATCCTTCTAGTGAAACTCACTCTCTGGATGCGTATTATTTATGGATTTTATGTTACCTTCTTAAATGAGAAAGAGAGAGAAAGAACTTGAGAACTTGTAAACTAAAATCAATAGAGATAATAGCCTCTCACACCGAGAAGGTTGGGATGTCTCTGTTTATTTCATAAATGTTCTTGTGGATTAGACATACTCTTTCTCACTAAATGACTTCATGCTTTCTTTGTGTTTCTTCCTTCTTTTTCTTTTTCTGCTCCATCATATTTCATTTTCTTTCTCTGCTTTTTTATCTCCCACACAGAAAATCATATTGGATTTCATGTGATTACTTGACTAAATAAAGTCACTGAAACAGGCCACAGGAGGAGGCAGGAACCCATTTATTTCACAGTGTGATAGTGATAGTTCAATATTCAGAAGAGAGCAATAATAGTGTATATAGAAGTTCTTTTCATGCATGATCATTATTTGAAAGATTTCATCCTTAATAGTGTCTTGTTTTAGGGGTTTGTAAAATAGTATTGAACAAACTGATGTCTAGAGAGATGTTTGGAAATACATATTTTTTAAAAGCTCACTACTTATATAGACCAAAATTCAATATAATCAGCAATTAAAAAAAAAACATCCAAAAGGATTGGATAACTGAATATATTTCTTTGGCTTATTCCTGTGTCTGTGTTAAAGTGAGACTATATTCTTAAAGACATATTTAACTACTATAAATGTTCTGAATAAATTATGACTTCGTTTTAAGATATGATACAAAAGAAACCTTAATGCTTCTTCCTTTATGGCCAAAGCCATAAAGAACATAAAATTCATTCTGACACTTTTATTAGGCACATATTTTTTTTCTTCTATCAAATTAAATACGCGTATTAATCTATACAATATCTAAATGTTTTTGTATGTATTTACTCAGACTTTTCTACATCATTTTAACTTCTTAGGGCACTTCCTCCTCATAAGAATCAGAGAAATGCTGTTTTCAGGATTTCAGTATTGGCACTTTATAATGAGCATGTATGGACAATAATGACTGGTGGCAATTGTGATCTATCATACTATGTAACTCTACCTCAAGACCAATGATATATGTTCACCCCAGTACACTTGATAGAGATGTTCAAAACATGTTGCTAATTATGCTAATAAATTAAGGAATGGAAACTTTCCCTTTATATTTGCATTGCCCTTAATGCTGATGATCCTGAAAATTTTTTAATAAGAATGGAAATTTCATTTTATAGACACATTCAACATATAGTACATAATGCAAAACAATTCATTGATTAGGACAAAGGAATTACCAAGTATTATTTCACAGTATGTAGAAAAAGATAACCATTGCATTCTTGAATTTTCAGAATATTCAACCACCTGAGATCCATTAATTGGACAAATATTACACACCATGTTCTGCCTTATTGATCCCCATTGTGTCAAAGAAAACTACAATATGAACATAATTTTAAAAATCATATAAATGTACAGATCATCTTCACTTTCTTCCAAATAATGCTGGTTATATCATTATTAGTGAGTTTAGTATTAAATGAAAGGACACAAAATTTCAACAGTTGCTTTTTCTGTTAACCATAATTTAGATTTAACTTATGCATTTTATTTTCACTATCACTAGAAAAAGGTTTTATTCGGCCTATTGTTACCATGAGTTTTAGATTAAGTTAATTATGTCTATAAGTTCCAAATTCCACATGACTTTAAACCTATACTGTTTTAATAAGCATCACCATATATGCATTTTGGTTACTTTTTTTTACTAATGTGGGAAATTAATAATTTCCATTTGTGACATAAAATATAATGTGGGACTAAAAATCATTTAATTTTTTTCTTTTAAAAATTTTATTTAAATTCTAGATAGTTAATATATAGTACAATATTGGCTTCAAGAGTAGAATTCAGGGATTCATCATTTACATACAACACCCAGTGCTCACCATAACAAGTGCCCTCCTTAATACCCTTTACCCATCTAGCCCATACACCACCCGCTTCCCTCCATCAAACCTGTTTGTTCTCTATCTTTAAGAGTCTCTCATGGTTTTCTCCCTCTCTCTTTCTCCCCTCACCCCCTACAATATATTCATCTGTTTTGTTTCTTAAATTCCACATCTGAGTGAAATCATATGATATTTGTCTTTCCCTGATTTATTTCAATTAGCATAACACACTCTAGCTCTGTCCATGTGGTTGCAAAAGACAAGATTTCATTCTTTGGATGGTTAAGTAATATTCCAGTGTGTGTGTGTGTGTGTGTGTGTGTGTGTGTGTGTGTGTGTGTGTGTATACAACACATCTTCATTATCCACTCATCAATTGATGCATATTTGGGCTTTCTCCATAGTTTGGCCATTGTTGATATTGTTGCTAAAAACATCGGGGTGCATGTATCCTTTCAAATATATATTTTTGTATCCTTTGGGTAGACACCTAGTGATACAATTGCTGGATCATAGAGTAGTTCGATTTTTAACTTTCTGAGGAACCTCCATACTGTTCTTCAGAGTGGCTGCACCATTTTGCATTACCACCGACAGTGCAAGAGAGTTCCCCTTCCTCTGTATCCTCACTAACACCTATTATTTCTTGTGTTGTTAATTTTAGCCATTATGACAGATGTTAAGTGGTATCTCATTGTGTTTTTTATTTGTATTTCTCTGATGATGAGTGATGTTGAGCATCTTTTCCTGTGTCTATTAGTCATCAGGATGTCTTATTTGGAAAAGTGTCTATTTGTGTCTTCTGCCCATTTCTTAACTGGGTATTTTGTTTTTTTGGTTGTGGAGTTTGATAAGTTCTTTATAGATTAAAAATAATTTTATACTTAATGTGAGATACATGTCTTTGATTATAGTTTATAGCTATCTTATGGAAGGCCCTTGAATATTTGCCACTGTGTCTTATACCTGAAGTTGTCCCAATGTGTTAGATCAAAAGATTATGAATGAGGTAGAGAACAGGCATAAATTTATAAACATAGTCATTGCTAATAATAATAGTTTATTGTTGTATAAAATTGGAGGAATTCAAACTCTTTTCTAGTTTATCTCGGGAATATCTATCAATATGTTAAATTTCAAAACTTTCTCTCATATTCATTTTTAGAGACAATGCATGGCTTTCTCTTACATTCATTAAGAACTCTAATTTGTGGCAGGGAAGGAAAACTCCTTAATGTATGTCTCAGGTGACTAATGAAAGAATTGTAGTACCATTAATAATCAAATTACTGGTGAAACATGGTTTCATTATTTTTTTTCCTTACAATAGAGACCAATAAAGTGATGGGTAATGATTGACATTGCAAAAGAGAGAACTCTATATGGCAATAAAGTCAAGTTGATCAGGGGGAAAAAAGGCATGTGATATTGTAAATATCAAGAAACTGTCATATGATTGGAAGTGATAGAAATCAATTAGCATAAAGAAGTTACTTTTTCCCATTGACATAGTGGAAAAGCTTGAGAAAAAGCAAAAATTATGAAGAAAAAACCCTACGTGATGAAAGATAACGTCTACAGGATTATCTTCATTAATGATTTAAAAATATGCTAATTAAGGTGTCTTTCAGCATCAAGTTGTCAGGCTATAATCCTGTGTTTGGTGCTAAAGCTGAGAATCTGAAACCTGTGTTTCTACTTTGTCTGTAGCCTTCCTATTAGTTCTGTCAAGAAGGAGCACTAGAGGAAGACTGGAGGACAGAGGATGAAGGAGAGACTTGCTTCTCCACTTGTCTTTCAGGAATTAACTTAGATGATGATCTTTTTCTAATATCTTCCATAACCTCCATAAATGGCTGAAGTAGGTCCATATCCACCTGCCATGTTACCATTGAACACTTACTATAATACTTATCATGCTATTTACAGATATCCATTTACTTGTCTTTCTCTTCTACTACACAGTAAGGTCTTTGAGGAACTGAACCAACTCTTCTTCATTGGAACTTGAACATTATTATTACTGCCACATACAAGGTGCTCAATAAATAAGTATTGTATGAGTGAATAAATAAATATTCTTGAGATGGGTTATTTTTTTCAGAATTATGGTTGTTAGGTTTAACAGATAAAAACATAAGTCTCCAAGTTAAACTTGACTTTCAGTAAAATAATGAATAATTTATTTAGCATAAATATGTCTCAAGTATCACATGCTAAAATAATATACATTGTTTATATGGAATTCAAATTTAACTGAGTGTCCTGTATTTTTTTGGGGGCTACTGTAGTCTGAATGAAATATTTTCACTTCAACAATGACTACTGATTGAATGACTTCTGAGACAAAAATCTTATGCCTCATGTAGAATAGCATTTTTCTCTGTAACTTTGGTTTAAATATTCAGACATGATTCTTCTCAGTGCAATATATAGGTAAAGAGCTGTGATATTGGTCCATTTTATCATACAGTGAGTTGTTGACCAGATGGATGCAAGTGACTTTTAGATGTTTTTTACAACGGTGCATACATATTGAAACAGTATGTTTATATACAGATGTATTCATTTACATTTGTGCTGGCTACGAAAATCATGAGACTATTTATTTTACTATGTCATTTGATGGATGGAGCATGCTGATTGCCATAATAGGCAGACTTGATTCCTTATATTCAAGATTAATACTTTTCTAGTAACAGTGAAACATACTTCATCTCCCAGCAGAACATGTCTGAATGTCTATTGACAGACCCTATAGTATGACTACCTAGGCAAATACCAGCTTGAAGGTCACCCTTTGAAAATAATACTGTTCCAGGAAGATTCAATAGTGTCAATCAATCCTGGACTAGTCATCAAGCTTCTAATACATTGTGGTCTTGAAATATAAATATCCCAAGCACAATTTTTGACAGCTAATAATTGCTCACTGAATGATGGCTTTCTTTCCCAGTGTATGTGAATCCATTTCATAAAAATTAAAAGACTGTTTCAAAGAAATTTCTGAGCCCTGAAAGGCCAGAATTTTAGAATCATATCCTCTACAATTAACCTATTTTACAAGATGGTTATGGGGGTTTCATAGAATGCTGAAGAACACACTGTTCTTGCTTAACAGAAAAAAATCAGCTACCCAAACTCCTCAATAGATATCCTGGAAACTTTTGGTACATCAATGTTTTTTTATTAAGCTTGTTTCAATTAGAAACTTGAATAAGCACATATATTAAAAATGCCTGTGTTGCTTACAATTTTTTTTTTTAATTTTTTTTTCAACGTTTATTTTATTTTTGGGACAGAGAGAGACAGAGCATGAATGGGGGAGGGGCAGAGAGAGAGGGAGACACAGAATCGGAAACAGGCTCCAGGCTCCGAGCCATCAGCCCAGAGCCCGACGCGGGGCTCGAACTCACGGACCGCGAGATCCTGACCTGGCTGAAGTCGGACGCTTAACCGACTGCGCCACCCAGGCGCCCCCATGTGTTGCTTACAATTTTAAGACTCATTATTATGACCATCAATGCTCATTTATTCTAACTTCAAGTTTTGTGGCCTTAGAACCTGAATGAATGGAGCTACCACTGAATGAGATATATGGGAAAAGGTGGAGATGAAGCAGATTTGGACAGGAGGTAGCAATGGAAGAAGATTTAGGAATTTAGATCTGAATATTTTAACTTTGACAAGTCTGTCAGACATCCAAAAGGAGATGTTAAATAGGCAACCAAGAATGGGTCTGGAATTCATAACAGAAATTAGGACTAGAGTTACATTTGAGAATCACTTCCATGTAGATGTTATTTAAAGCCACATGACTTGAGGAAATCTTCAAGGGAGAGGTAGATAAAAAAGGTGATGGGACCTAGGACTGAGCCTTGAGTCGTTCACTTGAACTTCCCCTTCACACAGCTTTACTGAGGAATAATTGACAAATATAATTACATATATTGGAGGGGTACAATATGATGATTTGATATACATGTATATTGTGAAATGTTTACCAAGATTAAGATAATTAATAAATCCATCACCTCACACCGTTAACACTTTTTTTGGTCACTTACTCAAATTTAAAACGGAGAAAAAGAGAAAGCAAATGTGACTGAGAAACGGTGAAGTGAAATAATACCAATAGAAAGTATAGGACTCTAGAATCTAACAGACCAGAGTCTAATTGCATGAAAAGTACCAGAAATAGTTAATTTGAGGGGCATATCACAAAATACTGACAAAATATGCCTCAAAAATCTCAAAATCATAGAAAACAAGAAAAGATTTGAAAAACTGTCATAAACTAAAGGGGACTAAGGGACAGTACAACTAACTGCAAATATTCTGGACTGGGTCTGACAGCAGATAAAGGACATTAATGGAAAAACTAGTGAATCTGAATAAGTTCTGGAGTCTAGTCTAAAAAAACTTCTTAAATATGAATACATGGATAATAGAATAATAGAATAAACTGTTGATCTGAATAATAATATGTCAATTACTGGATAGTTGTGGTTAAGTACATTGGCTTCAACTAATTATAAGAATATTGATGTAGGACATGTCTGTACTACTTGGCAAACATCAAAGAGCATACGAATTTTTTAACGATGGCTTGGGATAAAGGTCTTTGTTCTAGTTTAAACTTTAATCATCAGTTAGAGAAATATAAATATATCCCATAGCTCTCACTGTCAAGCCAGATGTGTATTCGCTTTCTCTCTGTTTTTCAAATTAGTTTTAATTGCCCTAAAGTCAACATAGAAGTGGCAAAATTATCAATATTCTACCATTTTTCAATTTTACATCTAATTATATCTCAGATTTTTAAATATACATATTGTACCTAGAGCCCTGTGTAACTAAAAAGTATCTCCTGATCACATGCAGAAAAAATATGAATTGCCTATACCTTCATTTAGCAATGTTGTATATCCTTTCTAATATTTTTAGAAATCATAGATATTAAAAGGTCATACACATTAAAACTGTATTTTATGGGAGCGCCTGGGTGACTCAGCCAGTTAAGTGTCCAACTTCAGCTCAGGTCATGATCTTACGGTTTGTTGAGTTTGAGCCCCGTAGCAGGCTTTATGCTGACAGCTCAGGGCCTGGAGCCCGATTCAGATTCTGTGTTTCCCTCTCTCTCTGCCCCTCCCCTGCTCACACTCTGTCTCTCCCTCCTTTAAAAATAAACATTAAAAATTTTTTTTTAAAAACTGTATTTTATGTACTTGTATTTACAGAGACACTCTATATAAGAAGAAAAACAGAAAGCGTTTTATCTGTATTTGTGCGTTCAAATCTTTTTGAAAAACTTTTTTTTGATTCAGGGTTAGGATAATATGTGAAATACTCCAGTGCATTTCCACTTTATTCTTCTACAGAGTTATTTTTTATGATAGGATTCTATTAAATAGTTATAAATCTTTTCCCTTTGGCTTGGGTATGGTTGACTACTCTTTGCCAATCACATGTCAAGAGAAGGCAGTCTGGTTCAAAGGAGCAGTCAAGAGGCAAGAGATTCAAATATATGTAGGTTCAAATGGCATTTATTAATAACGCCTTCTGAGACCTGAGAAAAGGCATTTGCTTTCTTTTTAAAACACACACATATGTGCACACACACACATACACACACATGCAAACACACACACGCAAACACACACACACACACATTCTTCTATGCAAATTGCTGCATTCACATGCAATATTTAAAATAAGATGAGAATATCATTTCCACCCCTCTACCTAATACAAATCTTGAAGTGCATTTACTTTACAATCTTGAGAATATGAAAGTAATAGCTGTTTTAAAAGAGATTACAGAAACTTGTGGAGATTGAAACTCTTTTGTTGTAAAGTAAAAGGGAGCAGAATAAATAAAGGCTGAGAAAGTTTGTTTTGTTTCACTCTGAATTCTGAATTGTAGACCAAATTTAGTTATGGTGAACCAGCCTTGCATTAGATAATTCTGCCCTGTGGGTACAGTTTCTTAGGTGCCTAACTTCACTACATCTCTTTAGTAATCATTTTACTTGTTCAGAAAGTTTATTTATTTATTCGTTACAATCAATGCACAGATGGCCAGAATGTGGCTCAGTATGCTATTGTGTCTACCATATTTTCAGCAAGTCTCCCTCTATCAGTGCATCAAGTAGAGGTGTTTCCTTTTGTTGTATATCAGCTCACACCTGGTTGCTAAACATTCATGTCAAAAGTATTTTGAGCCATAAAGACAGGATATAAAAAAAGTAGTCCCAAGCATGTCAGCTGCCAAGATAATCTAATTTCTTTGCTAGACTCTTAAGGAAACCTGAGTCTCCAAAATTGGTGTAGAGTAAAAAAGACAAGTAGAAGGCAGTCTGTGGCAAAACAAGGTTTATAACAAAACATAATGGAGTAATTCAGAGTTAGAACACAATTAAAAAGAACATAGTCTAATTTTGGGCTACCTCATTTCAAGCTGCAGTCTTGCATCTGTTGCTTGTTAGAAAATAAAACAGTCTACAGCTAGTCATTTAGAAAGGTGTGAATCAATTGAATCTACTTTAGTGGAGTCCTATTACCTTGTTAATCACAAAAATAAACAGATACAATATGTTTTCTCTCATTTTTGATTAAGAAATAACAAATAGGCTTATATCTAAAAAAAAAGCCTAAATCTGGAAGAAGAAAATCATATCTAAGTCTTGATATTTAATATGTATTAAGCTCTAGGAAGAATGTATTAACTTTAAAAAAAAGTTAAGCTTCTAAAAATCTCAAAACACTTTATAGGGATTACCAGATCAGAACAATTACTACATAGTACAAAAATATAATGTCCAGGCACATGAATGATTTAAATTATAAGGTTTCACATAAATACATTAAATTATAATATTTAGTCTGCTGGTACCTTAAGAACATGGTGGGGATCATTGTGCTATGTTCTAATGCCACTTATCTCTTTTATTCATGCTGAGTGTAAAATCAGCTTAGACAACATTCTTATACAACACTCTTCATTAGTGTTAAGGCATAATTGTTAATACAACTAGATGTTTTCTGTATAAAGGAAGTTTAAGATATTTTCTTGGTTGTGGAATATTTAGATCAACAACAGATTTATAATTATATTAAATTTAATGGATAATTTATCCAATGAATTACCTGCATAGATAGCCACGGGAGCTTAAGTAGTAAATTTAGACATGGTTATAATAATTGCCAGCTGAGATCACTGGATGTACTGTTAGCTAAGTTTTTTCATTTTGCTGGCTCTTTATCTGTAACTACATTACATCAATTACAAGTGACCTTGGAAATGTATCCATTTAGTTATAATGTGTGTTCTTCCAGAATTATTTAATATTTTCTCAAGTCTGACATGTTTGCAGGCATAGTTTATATTAAAAGTATTACCATTAAATTGGAGAAGCATTGTACATCTTTATTATTTCCTGCTGTTCAGTGCTTAGAACATATAGATAGATGATAGATAGATAGGTAGATAGATAGGTGATAGACAGATAGATATATAGATAGCTTTAACCCATGCAAAATTGTGATCTAGTTTGTTCATTTTAAGGCATCATTATATTTTATCAGGATGCAGGGCTCTTATTTCTCTTATTCAAGTAACTCAAACTTGAACACACAAATGTTTTAGTGCTCACTAGAAAATATTAATTATCCATAACACTGTTCCAGCAGGGCATTTTGGTAGGCTATTACAGTAAATCTATGGCTTAGTGTTCAGAGAAAGTCCAGGAATATGAACAGTTTTTTCTATCCATGAAAAAACATAGTACAATGGTATGTTTTATTTCAATCCCGACTGATTTAATTATTGAATTTGCCTCTTGTTGTATAAAATGTACAGACTCCTCAACCTGTACTTGGCTTAGTTTCTTTACTTATAGGAAGGAGATAGAAACTACAAGAAAAAAAGCTACCGTGAGGGCCAGAATGAAATTTTAAAAAGTCCTTACTATAGAGTATAGGCTCAATGAACAGTAATCTTTATTACATTTATATTTTAGAGGCACTCCAGCATATTGGAAAGCTCCTTTAAATAGATATGAAACAACCTCCTGCACTCCTGATTGAATAACTTTAAACAAATCATTTAAATTCTTATAACATCAATTTCTTCATTTGAGGAAGTTTAAGGTTTAAACTCCAGAAGAGACTAGAAACAACAACAACAACAAAAAACAATGCCTGTTTTAAATTCTCAGATTTTTGTAGATCAGAAATAAAGTCAGAATTGAGAAAGACCAATGCAACCATCATTTTTTTTTCCCATGATTTTAAGATCTGGTATTTATTTCTTGGACAAGTGCTTTTATTAAGACTGCCTAAAGCTAGGGGGTGCCTGGATGGCTCAATTGGTTAAGCAGCTGACTCTTGATTTTGGCTCAGATCATGATCTCACAGTTGTGGGATCTAGCCCCATGTCAGGCTCTGTGCTGGGTGTGGAGACTGCTTCGGATTTTTCCCTCTGTCTCTGTCTCTGTCTGTCTCTACCCCTCTGCCCTTCCTCCCTTACTCACATGTTCTTTCTCTCTCAACAACAACAACAACAACAACAACAACAAAAGACTGCCTGAAGCTAAAAAGAATAAGTTTTAAAATATTCTTGTGCCTTATGCCCTTAGATAGATCCACTGTCTTACAATTAAGTTAATAATTGAATCTCATTTCTGGTTTATGTCACTGTTGCTAGAAATTTATGTATTCTGCATTTCATAATTCACTGGTTTCACATTCTAGGATGTTCTGTTTTCTCTCTAAATAATTTTAAGCAGCAAATTCCGTTACTGACTTCCCTTGGTTGATATCACATTCCCCAGTCTCTAAAAGTATCTTGACTACTTGTGGATTTATTGATCAAATACTCTCAATTCAACCAGCTCTGAATATATTTACTTAGGGTTTTATTTGTGTTATAATTCCCTACAATAAATGGTAATTTCTACTCCCCAGTTAATCTAGCACATTGGGTCAGTTAACATATTTCTGAATATCACTAAATTTTGGTAAGAGTGGTGAATTTTAAAATACATCATTACGTGCAAAATATGGTGATTGATAACCAAATAGAAATAGAGATAAAGACAAGATATATTTCATTTAACAAATGTGTTTGGACACACAAAAAAATTTAAACAAGACTAACTCCGTATATACCATAGATATTACAAACATCTGTACATCCTAAGATTAAAAATACTTGTTAAATATGGTAGACAGCTCTCAGTAATTTACGTGTTATGTGGAAAAGAGGCATAATATTCACATATGTATGGAATGTCTCTTTTATTTATTTATTTTTAAATGTTTATTTTTGAGAGAGAGAGCAAGAGAGAGAGAACTCAGGCATGCACCCAAGCGGGGGAGGGGCAGAGAGAGAGGGAGACACAGAATCAAAAGCAGGATCCAGGCTCTGGGCTGTCAGGGCAGAGCCTGACCTACAGCTCTAGCCCAAGAATCAGGAGATCATGACCTAAGCCAAAGTCAGACACTCCACTGACTGAGCCACCAAGGTGCCCCTCAAGTCTCTCATTAATGGGACTAAGCAAGAGGCTGGGACAGGGTCTCATTCTCTATGATACTCCTGGGTTGGTTTTATATTATATAAATACATGTCTAACTCATCTTACTTTTGTGGATACGGTGTTTAACGTCTCAGGCAAAAGGGAAGGATTCGTCTCTTATTTTTTGGAAAATTAACTTCTCAATCTTTTAGGGACAAAATGTAATCTCAACAATACTAATCCTGCTGGTGTACTCAACTAAATATAGTAAAATTAGAAATGCTGTGCATTATCAAAGCTTAGAAAGTGTTTCATAACTGAATTACATGTTCATTCAGCAAGTATTTCAACCCAGAGCACATAGTTCTGGGTAGTGAGTATGGGGTCAAAGAAAAGGAAAGTCTGCATTGTGTGCTTATTCCGCCATTGAATATCTTTACAGAGAATGCTCTATTATGGTTTCTGTTCTCTGATTAGGAAGCCTGTCTTTTCAGTTCAAAAGCCCCCTGCGATTTGAAAGTGCAAGAAAAGCGTACACTGGTGAAGTGACTTGCCGGACCATTGAAGTTCAATTTAAGCATGGAAAGCATCTCTGGGGAGAGCGAAGCTGTTCTAGTCTGTGAGGATATCTATATACCCTGAGCTGGTGGGACGTACCAGAAAGTGATGGCAGAACCACGGGGTATCTTTGATTCACAATAAGATACTGCTTCTTTTAGAATGAAAAGCCACCTGTTGTTTGTCAAAAGGTACTACTTACTGATTATTACTTTACATATTAATGCAAAGAACCCTTGGAAGTAGTCTCCTGTGCAGCTGTTGAAAGTCAGTCTTTCACCTGTCTCCAATAGGGCAAACTTGAAAAAAAAAATGTTTTGTACAGCCAGTAGAGAATGCTTCTTTCTTTAAAGAAACCAGAGCTGTCTGCTGGGGGCAATAAAGACGGAGGATATGGGGAGTATCGAGTTGCTTATTGCCAAGCACAGAAAAATGCTAATAAGATCCATGCTGAGAAAAGCTCTCACTCATTGGGGTGCATCATTGCAGACATTAAGCTGAGGCTGTGAATTGCTGTTAGCCAAAACTCGAGAAAGGCTAAGGAGAATTGTGCCAAGAAGTATCTCCAGTCACCCTGTGAATTGCTGTCAGGGGGCATGAGGTTTGCTATATTGTTTTTGAAATAATTTGCATAGCAAAAAATTGTCTGGTGAACTTGGTAAATCTATCAGTACATCAATATATATGATATGTATTTGCTAATTTTTTTTGCTGAAAACTTAAAGAATAATTATATAATTTAATTAATAATAATCAAATACATAAATGCAGGCACTTTAAATAAATACATCATAATCTACTGTTTGTTAGGTTCTGAATCTCAATGAAATGAGATTGATAGGAGACCAAAGAAAATCTGAACAGAGCCGCTTACTGACTTTTCAAAGGATCTTTTGTGTAAGACCATAAAGAAAATCCATCCCCCCTCATTTTTTGACAGTATGGCAACATATATCATCCATAACTATGGCAATTTGCAAACAGGTAAACCCTCAATCTTTTTTATGAGAAATGAGGCAGATAATAAAATGGAGTGTCCTATTCCAAAGTAACTGGACTGAATGCTGATAGTTGTTTGATTCTTCTTATTTTAACTCGGCCACTTGGCTTATGTATTTCTGCTCAATTGCAGTGTAAGAGAGTACAAAGCGATCAATGAAATGCTGGAGGAAATTGAGCACAGAGGATTTCCTGATGTTGCTTAAAAAGCACAGGTTAAGATGTGCTAATGAGCACAGTTCATTTTAATTGCCAATAACTATTGGGATTATCTGATAAACATGAAAAACATTTTCCCTTTTCTATATAAAATCCTGATGTAAAATATTCCTACTAGTGCAGTCAGGTAGAAATTAATAGAGAGGTAGTTTAGGGCAGTAAAACTTAGGGAAGTCTGAATTATATTCTCTGTTCTTTTGCTAATTAGCTTCCCTTGGGACAATGACTTCCCTTGCTTGTACCTCACTTAAAAAAAAATGAGTCTGCACCATTCATTAAAATTTCAGACTTACGTGTAGATTTTATGTACAGTCAGGGAATTAAGTGTCTCCCTCACCCATTTGATAGTTCAGAAATAGAAGGAGTGCTCTAAGATTTCTCAGTGTGTGGGTGTGTGCCTGTGTGTATAAGACACAGAAGAAGAGAGAGAGAGATAAATCTAGATATGTCCTATCTGTGAACATTTCCTGTTAATTAATGTTGGGTTTTTTAGTTCTCAGCTATATCACTTTCCTCCATGTGTTCCATACCAATTAAAAAAACCTGCTTAGCAGTCAGATAGGAAATGTGGCTTTGCTCAGAAACAAATTTTAACTTCCAATACTCCATCTTAAATTTAAAAACAATTCTTGTTCATTTTTTTTTGAGAGAGAGAGAGAGAGAGAGAGGGAGAGAGAGAATGAGTGAGGAAGAGGGGCAGAGGAAGAGGGAGAGAGAGAATCTTAAGCAGACTCCACACTCAGCATGGAGCTGATGTGGGTTTCCATCTTATGACCGTTGAGATCGTGACCTGAACTGAAATCAAGAGCCAAAGTTTAATCAACTGAGCCACCCAGGTGCCCCCCAATACTCTATCATAAACTTAACTAATCTTAAAACTGCTGACCTTCATGTTTACAAAAGAAAATTTTCACTGGGCACATGTTAAAAATGGCAAATGGAACTTTACTCAGGATCACTGCACTAGGGCAGAGATTGAATTCAATTCCACTGAAATAAAAGGTAGCAGTTTGTTTGTTTGTTTAACCTGGTATGACCAAACAAAAGCACAAAACCTCTGATGGTTACCAGGGGGGGAGGTGGATGGGTATGCATTAAATAGGTGATGGGGATTAGGGAGTGACCCTGTTGTATGGAGTTTTAGAACCACTACATTGTACACCTGAATTAATATTATACTGTATGTTAACTAACGAATTTAAATAAAAACTTAAAAAATAAAATTGTGGGTTTTAAGCTGCAAACAGTAGATAAGAAAAACAAATTAAAATCTGGATGAGCTAATGGAGAAGAGGTATAGGACTTCATGGGGAAGGATGGTCAATATGATGAGCCATCTATCTGTGTTTCCTAATTGTCACTTATCTAGTGAGGCTCCTATCATCCCACAAAGACTGGGAAACTGGGTTCCTATCTTTCTTGATGGTCACATTTCAAAGGGATTGATCCTGGGTCATTGAGAAAAATGTTCCTGCGCTGAAGAAGATTTGGGTCTCAGAGGGGCAGAGAAAGAATGTACAACTGCATGTTTTCTAAAGTAAATGTTCTAAGAAAGGGAGTTCAGAGGCCTAAATTCAGGAAGAAGCATACCTAAAGTTTAGTCAAGCTGAGAATAGTAAAGCCATCTTGCTCACACCACAGGTAGAAGACTGACCTTAAATGGTTATTAAATTCAGGCAACAAAGGAACAAACTCTCATCCAATCTCTCTCTCTCTCCGCCCCCACCCCACCCCCCCCTCTCACTCACACACACACACACACACACACACACACACACACACATAAATGGGCTGATCCTGAGAAGTGAGCACAGAGACCAGAAGATAATAACTACCACACTGGGAATCCTTCTGTCAAATCTCCTATCATAAAAACCACTCTTTCTCTTGTGTAGACATCTAAATCAAGGAATATGGAAAGAAAAGAGATCAGAAATGTTTTTCCGAAAAACTGCTTCAATTTGAGGAACATGCAAAGTCACCATAGCATTAAAATATACATAAACACTTGAGCATTATTATTTATTTTTAGTTTCTAACCATAATCCAAGAACATATTGAATCTATATAAAATAAATGGTTTAGCATCTTTGATTCTTAATTATACTATATTTCTTTGTTTCCATTGTGTTTTTACCATTATCATTATGTATAATATTTTTTTTTCTTTGTATATTGGGTGATTATTTTATTGGATGCTGGTCTTTTTTGTACACATTTAAATTTTTTATATCTAGGACACAATTATGTTTCTTAGAAACAGTTCACTCAGAGATTTGCTTTTGAAGGTTTTATTAAGTGGTACCAGAACAGCCTTCAATTTGAGAATAATTTGGGCCCATTACTGAGGCAATACTTTTCTGAGGGCCAACAGGTTACTTGAAGAGATCCTTCTAGGTGTGTGTGGTCCTCGGGATTTTTACACCTGCTCCTCCATGGTCCTTCTTATAGCTCCTTCCATGCAGACAAAGACTCAAGGGACACCTGTGCAAATCTAAAGATTCTTTCTCTTTGTGCAACTCTTCCTTCTCTGGTAGTTTGCTACCCTTTACTCTAAACTCTGTGTCCTCAACTCACTGAGATCCCTGGGATGGTTCCCTTTGAGTTTCCTCTCTTGTGTTGTGGCTGAGAAACTCTTCATGCATTGAACTGGGCATGTGTGTTCACTTGCTTTATTTCTCTTCTCTCAGAGATTACTGTCCTGAGCTGTCTCTTGTCCAATGGCTGAAAAGCACTTTTTTTCATGGATTTTATATATTGCTTTAGTTTTTTCATGTAGAAGTGTAAATCTTGTCCTGTTATTTTGTCATAACTATCAGTCTCATCATTAGCATTTCATATAGCATGTGTGAGTGTATATAGAAAGTGGAGTGTGAAAGCAAAGATTAGTAAGAGTGAATGAAGTAGAAGCAATAAAGATGTAGTCTACCTAAAGACCATATGATTTCACATATATATGGAATTTAAGAAGCAAAGCAGATGAACATAGGGGAAGTGAAAAAATAGAGAGAAGGAAGCAAACTATGAGACTCTTAACTGTAGAGAACAAACTGAGGGTTGATGGAGGGAGGTGGGCGGGGGATGGGCTAAATGAGTGATGGGTATTAAGGAGGGCACTTGTTTGATGAGCTCTGAGTGTTATATGTGAGTGATGAATCACTAAATTCTACACCTGAAACCCATTTTGCCACATATGTTAACTACTAGAATTTAAATAAAACTTGAAATCCAAAAAAAAAAAAAAAAAGAAAAAAAAGGAACAACCAAAAGATTTAGTCTATCAGGTGATTCCTCCATGATTTGATTTAGACTGATGAAATATTTGAACTATACAAAATAATATTGGCCACACTTCGTTACACAGAACATGTGCTTTGAATAACTTCAGGTGTTTATGTCGAGATGATATTTTCAAATAAGCACTGGAAATGATGGCCTCAAAATTTCATTGTTGAGAAGTCATCATAAGCATTTGAGTATTTTCCATCTACATTACCTTGGATAGGTCACTTAATCTGTTTATCTGTTTGCTCATAGTTTAAATGGCAATGATAATAGTACCTCTTTCATCAAGTTGCTCTAAAGATTAAATGACTTCACAAATATAAAGATCTGAGAACTGTGCGTGGCACAGAGTAAGTGCTTTATAGTGTTAGCAAATATTTAGTAATCTGATAAGTCCTGCCGTAAACCTATATAAACCCACATAACTGATTATTGTAATACTTAAATGTACCTAAGTATGAAGAGATTTTCACCTCAAAACATGTATCATCAATTGTCTTTTAGAACTATCTGCTTTGAGTAGCACTGATACAAAGGAAAAGAAAGATTATTTGTCTGATTATTCTTTATATAAATAAAATTCTTTATAAATATCACAGCCACATTTTTGTTAGGTATGGATAAAGGTTCTCCAAAAACCCCTATGAGATCTGGACGGGATTCATATATTTAATACCTCACCCTTGGAGTTTTTTGTAGCCTCATATATAATGGTATCCTAGTAGACAGATTTCTACTGGCATATATATTTGATAAAGTGTCACTCTGTCAAAGCTTTTCCCTAAACAAAAGACAAAATTTAAATATCCTTGTGGTTGCTTCAAAGTTGATGTTGTTGCATCAGTTATGTGTTTCACGATCTCAAGTAAATAAATGTGTGAGTTAGATCCATGCCAGATGGATTATGGTTAGGATATTTCTCTTTGATGGTGTGAATTTTGCTGGGCTTTAACTATTAGAAGATGGCAGGACTTACAGTTTGAATGTATCAGGACACCCATGAACTTTTAATAGTCAGGACACAGAAGGTATATGGCCCGATAGATGTTTGTATTTTATTTAGCGCAATTCAGCAGGGGCTCATTGCTTCATTTGATCAACATGTGGACGAATGATTGAGAAATTTCTAATTACTAAGCTCAGTGAAGACATTCAGCTACAGAAGAAGAGAGGATTGACATGAAGGCATAACTTAGGACCTGACTCTGGGCCATTGTGACTGGGAACAGCAGTAATTCCCACTAACTTTCCTGCAGGAGATCTAGAATCACACAGAGTTTTGCATTATTGTTTCACTCTGTGCAATATGGTCACCTGGGAACACCTAAGAAAAAAATTGTTTATGAAATGTAGGTTAATGTTAATACTTATGTCAGGGATGTGAAATATTCCTTTTCACTTAACTGAATAGAGTGAATTTGCTGCCACTTTCTGGTAATTTGAATTTATTATAACAATTAGTGTATGTTTAAGAAAAACCACTGGAGACTTTTTAAGGGTGAAGAAAATGGTGATTTAATCTTTAGTCAGAGAGCACAAGCTTCACACATAACCTCCAAACAAATCTGTATACGTTTGCATTGAGACACTTAATATGATCACTTAGGTTAGTTGGAGTTCTTAAATTACTTTTGACATTCTACATTAATTTTAATTATTTTCCTTAGTGATTGAAATGTAATCATTTAATCTCATGTAATTTTCATGCTTACTAGGCCCTAGGGGACATTTTGTATATGAATTTCAGTCATTTCATTAGAAACACATGCCTAAATTTTAGTAGGGATCTCCTGGCAGTTTCTTATCTTTTCTCTTCCATGGTATTAAAGAAGTTATGTAGTTCTGCTAGAATAGTAAACATGCAGTTAAGTTTGTATGTAACTTTTACTCTCTGTATGCTATTATTGATATTAACACAATTTCAAAACTGTCTGTGATAGGCTCTCTAAAGTAATGTCTCCAAGCCTTTTTAGAATACCTCTTGAAGGTTTCAGCCATCATCCTGCTGCAGTGGCTGCTACTTATCTAGCCTTTAGTAGAGGCCATGAGCTACTATGCACTGAGCTACTATGAACAAATCATAACTTAAAATATGAAAGAAAAGGAAAAAGGAAACCATTATTTTAATTCTGCTCAACTGTTCGAGTGACAAAAACGAAGAAAATTTTGCTTTATTTCTGATACTACAAGGTGGCCATAATGTCAGGAAATACAGATATTATATAGATAAAAACATATAAGTATTTACATGGTTTTTGTCATGTGAATATTATTAAATATACAGTGTTAATTCAAAATATGAATATAAATAATATCTATACTGGCTAATATATTGTATTTATATGTATATAAATATGGTTTATTGATATTATAACAATACATCAATATGCTATACATTCCATAATATGTAATTGGTAACGCATAATTCAAAGCATGAATTGCACTGAGCAATACAATGTATAAATTTGTGATGTGTCTGATAATCCCTGTGTCTGATTTTTATTGCATGAACACATGCTTGCCTCATAACTCAGAAGACATAATCTAGGGGTTTCAAGTGAATTACAAAATATCCAAATATCTGTTTTTAGAATTTAAAGAAATTATTAATTTTAACTTGCTGTTTCATAAAATTTCTAAAAATCAGTTGCAAAGATAACTAGGCCAATTTCTTATTTTTATTTTTTTAAATTTTTTTAAGTTTATTTATTTTTGAGATAGAGACAGCACAAGTGGAGGAGGGATAGAGACAGGGAGTGACAGAGAATCCCAAGCAGGCTGTGCACTGTCAGCATGGAGCCCAATGCAGGGCTCGAACTTACGAACCATGAGATCATGACCTGAGCCAAAACCAGGTCAGATGCTTAAGGTCGGATGCTTAACTGACTGAGCCACCCACGTGCCCCACTAGGCAAATTTCAAATATGACATGAAAAGCCTATTTTAAAATATTTTGGCAATTTTCAGCAAAATACTATTATCGTAACATCATAAACATCAAATTCATCATTCACTATGAGATGAATGAATAATGCTGCTCTTGCCAAAAGTAATGCAATGTTGTAATACTCGTATGTCAGAGCAATAAAAAATATTTATTTTAGTATTTTATGTTATGAATTAGCTGTGATAGTTATCTTCCAAATAAAATCAAAGTTTTCCAGTATAATATGTCTTTGTTACTTTTTGGCCATCCAGTACGTGGACCCTTAACTCTACTTCTGCTAGTAGGAATTTTGAAATCTCCCTTTCTCCATATTTGATTTTTGGTGAGGACCTATCTCTCACCTCTAGATCTAAGACAAACAGTTTTTCTTATCACTTTGACCACAGTGATTGCTTTATGGCTTGTTATTTGATTCAGTCAGAACAAAAGGATTCAGTAACTTTCTTGATGAAAACTCTGGGTGAAAAGACCCTTATTGTTTTCCCAAATGCATTACAAATCAACGTTGTAAAGGCTAAATTGAGTAGAATACTTTTACCTGGTAACAAAACTACAATAGCAGAAGGCAATGCTGAGAGATACACAGATTGACTCATCATATCAAGATTGAGCCCTGAAGCCAGCCATGACTTTTGTCAACCTAGCGAGTGAATTTTAATTTATGTGAAAAGAACTTTCTGAGTAGGCCAATTTATATTGGTTTTTGTTTGGTAAGCAAAAAGGGGAATCTGGCACCCTGCTTGTTATCCACCATCCCTTCACACAACCCCCTGCTCAGGGAATCCTGCCTGGGATTTGCTGATATTGAAGAAAGATCAATATCCACTGTCAGTTCGGTCCCTAAGTAGAGCAGTCAATAATTATGGGTTGAATACTAGAGCTTAAACAGTTAGCTTCCATAGATTGTTGAACTGATACTTAAAAGAAAAAAAATAATTACCACTTGAAGTGTGAGTCAGAGAAGAACAAGTCCATACAGAGATTCTAAGTAACAGTAATCATGGAGTGTGAGCATTGAAATCTTTCAACATGGTATGTATGCCAAGACCTGCTTTTCTGTGATCTGCCCTGATCGTGGTTCTTGTTCTACATAGGAATAGATTTCCACTTTTTCTCTGAATGGATACATAAACTTCCATTTGTTAAGGTAATTTAAACAGCCTGCCTCAGGAGACAAAAATAGCCTAATGAAGATACTTTACTTTGATATCATATGGGTTTATAGTTTACAGACATATTTTATCATTGGAATAAAATGTATAGCCTTATTTTTCATCATTTTATTGTTCTGTCTCAAAGATTATTTCGGTATATGGTGATAGATAATGCCGGTCTTTGTCAAAACTCATAAACATGTATACCAAAGAGGGTGAATTAAGTTTTAATGGTGGCTCAGTTGGTTGAGTGTCTGACTCTTGATTTCAGCTCAGGTCATGATACCAGGGTCACAGGATCGAACCCCACATTGGGCTCTGCACTGGGCATGGAGCCTGCTTGAGATTCTCTCTCTTTCTCTCTCTCTCTCTCTCTCTCTCTCTCTCTCTGTCTCTCTCTTTCTCTCTGTCTACCTGTCTCTCTGTCTCTCTCTCTCTTTCCCTCTGCCCCTCCACTGCTTGCACACTCTCACTAAAATAAAAAAAAGTTAATGAGTGTAAATTATACCTAAACAAAATATCTATGCCTGTAAAAATTGCGCAGATATCACCTTAGTCATCATCATTATCTTCTTAATTACCCCCCAGTTATAGGATGAAGTGTGGATGGAGATATCAATGAGGCAAGCATAGCAGAATACTTACAATCATTGCAGCTGGGTGATTGACATATGGAGGGTCATAATAATGTTAGTTAAATTTGTATATGCTTGAATTTTTCCATAGTAAAAGTGAAAAGAAAAAAAAACATAGGCACACATACACAAATACACATACACACATTTCACAAACCAAATGAAAATATTTGGACACTCCATGAGAAATTATCCTGAGCACTGGCTTAACATCCTCCAGATTACTTGTCCAAGCGGCAGCTAAAATTGTCTAAAATTCACCAATCTCAAGGAATATATCTCTGAGGGATGGGGCAAGCCTTTATTTTAAGCAATGGTATAAAAATATAAAAAGAAACACTACTTTAACAGGTATCGAGGGAAAAAGTAGAAACGCAATAGAATGGTGAAAGTTCATGAGAATTTAGAAGTTAAAATTCTGTGATTGGGGCCTAATTCTATCACTTATCAGCTGTGTGAGCTTATGGAAGTGATTTAACCTCTCTGAGGCCAGTTTCTTCAGTAAAATGTCAATGAAAGCAGTTGCCTCATTAGACTGTTTTGAGGAACAATTGGAATAATGCATGCACAAGCTATTTGTAAAACTGAAATTGTGGTTATTATTCTCTATTTTGTGTCTTAGAAACTTTTTTGAAAAGAAATGCATAACCAGCAGCTCACTTATTCTGCAATTTGTAAAGAACTCAAAATGTTGGAAAGTGTCATCTCTTTTATCTAGTATTTTTCTTTTTGATTTTGTAGTTCACAGACAGCAGCAGTCAATTACCACCCTAGTTCCAAATGCTTTAATAAAATCATTCTGTATGCTCAGAACAAATAACAACCGGAATTGAGAAATAAATTGTTGAATAAAATATGGCAGAGCACAAAGTATTTCGTAAAAGTACATAGACTGCATTCTCCAATATATCAATCTATTTATTTTGCTGAGAATGCTCAAGAGAATAGTTTCCTTTATAAAACATGCACATACATCATTGATTTTGCAAATTGTATTTCTTAGTAAGGAATAGATTATAGATTGCTTCGGGGAGATAGCTGTGATGTTGAATGACAGATGAACTTGGCATTAGAACACTTGGGCCAAGATCTTTAATTTTCTACGTGCTACGTATTTGACGTTCAATATTCACCTACTTTTCAGAGCCTTGGGTCCCTGATAATCAGAACAGTAATTATAGTTGCTACTTCAACAGCTGCTACTCAAAAAGTTGTGATAAACATTTCATGAACTAATAAATCTATCTCTTCTATAATAGATTTTATTGAATTTAATAAATACTAAATGCATTCATAAAGAACTCACTTTTGATTTTGTTTCCTTCTTTAGAAATGACTTTATTTTAACCTGAAAATAAATATTTTGATAAGCTATATCAAGCTTTACCAAAGAGATTCTTTATCACAAATAATAAATACCGTAATTGTGCTTAAGTCTCCATCTTCTGTGATTGTGAAATTTAAATTTTTTCTCTAGTTTTAAAATAAAATTATCTTGAGCAAAATTTTGTTGAAAATTGACTTTACCTTCTGTTCAACATACAGCCCATATATCAACAAACCCCAAGCTATAGTGTTTGTAAAATGAATACGTATATAAGGAAGTATATATAAATATATATGTATAAAGAACAGGTATGTTTCTGCCTTTGCATGCCATTATTATGTAATTTCTCATATATAAACTAGTCACTTGACCTATGTGATATAAAAAGGCATCTGCAGGTAATATATGCATATTTTCTTTGGTCTTATAATAATCTATTACTTCAACTCTATTCTAATTTGCCTAATTAAAATGTATAATCTTGATTTTAAGGTAAAATATATTTTTATTTCAAATTAATATTAGTATCAGAAATGTACAACCATGTATACTATATACATTTTATATGTACTTTAGCCAATAAATCATATTGGTAATAAAAATAGAAATAAACATATATATATTTTGATAAATAGTCATAAAGACACAAGATGGCAGTGCTAGTCTTTATTAGTTCTGAAAGTATGACAGTGCACTTGAAAATTTATTACATTTCTCTTGTTTTTCTTCTCAGTATTTGTAAAGATGTTTTCACCTCCATGCAAAAACTTTTATCTATTTTGTGGAATTGAAAAAAATTCTAACGGGAGTATACTGTCTATCATCGATCTATCCATTGGCAGCTACTGTGTTTAGTACTTTTGTCTTTAAAAACTTGAGTTTCCTCATCCATATTATGAACATGTTAGTCTAGATCATCTTTAACTTTCTTCCACTTCTGTATATCTATAACATTTATAAAATTAGGAATTGCACATTCAAATGAATTTTCTATATCTTAATGATTAAATGTGTTCAAAAATTGAGATAAGAATGACAGCAGGCTTTCTGCTAATTCAGTGATTGAAGAAAGATCAGTGGTAACTCTGACTGCTTGTTCTTCAATAGAATTGAAATATTTAAAGTTATGGAACTTTTATGTAAAAAACAACTGCACTTATTATCATTTAACAGTGAATGACCATTGCCAGGCTTTCTGTAGCAAGGAATACATGACATGCCATTCCATTGTACTAAAAAGTGTCAGAGATGGGATCTGTGAACTTCCAATTTTCACATCTCCAAATAAGTCTTTCTCTATAATTCTGCTGATTTTAGAGAAACTGAGAACGATTTTCTTTTCTGGAAGTAGTATGATAACATCTTACCCATTTGTGTTTCCTGAGTTTTTTTGTTTGTTTTCATTTGTTTCATTTTTGTTTTTCTTTTTCTTCTTACTCTCTTCAGGAAATTTAGGCTAAGGTTTTTTGTTTGGGCTTCTATAAGAAAACACATTAGGCTGGGGTGGTTTATAAACAACATAAATTTATTTCTTATAGTCCTGGACATTGGTAGGTCTAAGAAGAAGGTATGGGCATATTTGGTATCTGGTGGGAAATCACTTCTTGGTTCATAGACAGCTATTTTTTTGCTGTATCCTCAGGGAAGGGGCAAGGGAACTACTTAGGGTCTCTTTTATTAGGACTCTCATCCCATTCATGAGGGCTTTACTCTTATAATCTTATCATATGTAAGAAAAATAAATATTAAAAATGAGAATCATTATAAGCTTCTGTGAAAATTTCAAGGATCCAAATATACATCTGGTTGGAATTAGTGAAGAAAAGAGGGCAGAAGTAATACTTGATGAAATCATGAATGAAAACTTCTTATAATCACCCACATTACTACCCATGCACATAAATCTAAGAAACTTTTGAAAACCATTTAATATAAAAAAGGGCAAAATATTTGGACAGAAACTTCACCAAAGACAACACATGGAATGCAAATAGATACATGAAAAAAAGCTAAGTATCATTAGTCTTGAAGAAAATGCAAATCAAGGCGCACCTGGGTGGCTCAGTCGGTTAAACATATGACTTTGGCTCAGGTCATGATCTCACAGTTTGTGGGTTTGAGCCCCACATCAGGCTCTGTGCTGGCAGCTCAGAGCCTGGAGCCTGCTCAGATTCTGTGACTCCCTCTCTCTCTCTGCCCTTCCCTGCTTGTATTCTAAACAAATAAACAAACAAACATTAAAAAAAAGAAAATGCAAATCAAAATCACAATGAGATAACATTAGACATCTATTCAATTGGTTAAAATGAAAAGAACTGACCATACCAGGTGATGTGAAGATTGTGGAGGAACTGGACTTCTCACATACCCCTGGTGAGCAAGTGAAATGATACATCTATTTTGGAAAACAATGTGGTAGTTTCTTTAAAAAGTCAAAGATATACATACTACATGATCCTGGCATTCCACTCCTACTTATTTATCCAAGAGAAATGGAAGCATATGTCCATTCAAGACTTGTTCCCAAATTCTCATGCTCATAGCAGCTTTATTTCTAATGTACTAAAGCAGAAATAACCCAAATGTACATTATCAGGTGAATGGATAAAAACATTTAGGTGCATTGGTCCAAGACGATATCACTTGGTAATAACAAGAAATGATTTATGCAATGAATTTGATTTAGGGATGAATCTTAAAATAATTATGTTGAGTGACAAGAGACTAAAAAAAGAATACACATTATATGATTACATTTATATAACTTTTGGATAATTTTGTTTAATGATTTACTGCAGAAATAGATCAGTGGTTGCTTGAGGAGACCAGGGGATGGGAATAGAAACAGGAGAGAAAAAATGCAAAGGCATGAGAAAACTTATATGATTGATGGATATGTTTACAGTCTTGAATTGTAGAGGTTTCATATGTCAAAATTTACAAATTATATAAAGGTGAGAAGTGTTATGTTAGCTATACCTCAACACAGCAATAAAAAAGAGTTTAAAGATCTCCTTTTTTGTCCTCTGACTGAAGAATTACTTTTAAAATTTCTGGGAGGAAAATAGATTAAAAAGTACCACAAAAACTTGTTGCCAGATTTTCTTTCAAAAACATTTTTTTTCAAAAAAAATTTTTAATGTTTATTTATTTTTGACAGACGAGAGACAGAGCACGAGTGGGCGAAGGGCAGAGAGAGAGGGAGACACAGAATCTGAAGCAGGCTCCAGGCTCTGAGCTGTCAGCAGACCCCGATGTGGGGCTTGAACCCACGAACCATGAGATCATGACCTGAGCCCAAGTCAGATGCTTAACCAACTGAGCCACCCAGGCAAATAAAAACTTAAAGAAAAAAAAAAAACCTTCAAAATGTATTTCAAATGTACCATGTGCCATACAGGAATAGAAAGAAAGAAAAAATACACAGTGTAGTAGCCCCTTTTAACGATCATTTCATTTTCCAGTTTCAGTTACCCATGGTCAATCACAACCCAGGGGCAGATGATCCTCCTCTGACATATCGTCAGAAGTCATTAGCAGACTAATGCTACCTCACAATGCCTAAATCATTTGCCTCACTTCATCTTGTCACATAGATATTTTATCATCTCATCATAAGGGTGAGAACAGTATGCGAAGGTATTTTGACAGAAAAAGAGAGACCACATTCACATAACTATTATTAGAGTATATTGTTATAATTGTTCTATTTTATAGTTACTGTTATTAATCTCTACTATGCCTAATTTGTAAATTAAACTTTCTCACAGGTAGGTATGCATAGGAAGAATCATAGTATATTTAGGATCAGGTACTATCTGTGGTTTCAGGCATCTCCTGGGGGTCTTGAAACAGATCCCCAGGACAAGGAGGGGCTGTTGTAAAGCTTATTCTAAGAGAGTTCACCATGTCATTGTTTCACTACAGTCAGCTCTGATTTGCTACTCAGAGACCTCCCTCCTTCTTCTTCCTTTCTGTTACATACCTACAAATACTCTGCATTTTCCTGCAGGTAGCCATGCCATTTTTACCTTTTATTTTCTTCTTTGCTTTGTGATTTATACTTGTGAATCCAGCCAATTTATTCTTGCTAGTACTCTGCTTCCCAGAGTCTAAATTCAGGACCCTCCGTAGGAAGGATGGAATTAATGATGATCTGTGATTTTCCGAATTCCAGGCTGGTCAAGTCAAATTCAAGTTAGAGAAACAAAGAAATTATAAACTATAGTTCACTCTCCTTTCCTTTATCCAACGCTTCATCCCTAACAATGTGGGTCATTTTAACTTACACTAACTTGTACTTTTAGTGGGCATACAATAATAGAAAAATAGTTTACAGCTATACAATGTGTGATGTGTGTGTGTGTGTGTGTGTGTGTGTGTGTGAGAGAGAGAGAGAGAGAGAGAGAGAGAGAGAGAGAGAGACAGACAGACATCCTCTCCTAAATCATCCTCAGAAACTTTATCATGTAAGAACTGTTATTTCTCCCATTTTACATATAAGAAACTGAAACATGGAGAGATTAAGTAAATTGCCCAGCATGAAGAGATACAGGCAGTCTGGCTTCACAACGTGTACACATGTGGAAAATACTGAGAAGAGAAGAGCTGACGGGCGTCATTCCAGCAATTCAGAAAAGTGGAACAGGTCTATTAAACAGTCCTTATTTTCTTATGTCCTATACCTAAGGACTCCACTTAAAGAATTATTTTCCGGATTGGCTTAGGATTTATAGTTCCATTATCTAGGAAGAAAGAAGAGTGAGAAGGCACTCAGTAACTGAGAGGAAAACAAGCAAATGTCAATTTTGAAATTGTTATTTAATTCCAAATAATTAAAGATAATAGGATGAAAGATGTGTGTTTGAGTGCAAATGGCTGCTGATGTATTCTTCAAACACAAAAGCCAAAGAACAGTGATTTTCAGAAAGCCAACAAATAAATTTAGTTTCTAGCCAGCTTAGAAATAAACACAAAACATTAAATTTGAAAAAAACCCTTCCCCTTTTCAGAACTACCCCCTTACTTTAGGAATTATCATTATTGAGCAAAATAAGATAATAAACATCCCCGCCCAGAACCTGGGAGAAATAATTAAAAATCCTAGTTCCCATGGGGTTTTTTGGTATCAAGGTTCATATGGGAAGGTCAAAGTCAATTAAGTGGAAAGTAGAACTAAATGACCCTGATTCAATAGAAACCTTGAAAAGGTATGAACGTTTTTTAAAAAGTCATCATAATTCTCTGAATTGCAGGTATTTTCTCTTCAGGCAGCCTGCCAAAGCCCTTTCCTGCCAATGAAAGTAAGCTGTGTGTGCTACTTTTTGATGGTATTGCCCATGATAAACCTTAAATGGTACAGGAGTTCATTTCAGATAGAGATCTGGAGCTAACTTATCCAACTTATCTGGTCAGAAAATCTTGCTGTAAATCTTTCAAAAACAAGATGACTTATGAGATTTTTAGTAATCCTGGATTCTGTCTGGGGAGAAAATGTGACAGGAGTAGTTGTCTCTATGGTTTCAGTTAAGACTAGGAAATACACGACTCAGGCAAATATAAACCCACATGTGAGCAAGAATTCCAAGTCCTCCCAGAGTCCATAGTGTAAGAAGCATTAAAGAATGCGTGCTTGGTGAAGTTAAATTTTATTTACCCCAAGGAGTTTCCAATTTTATCAAATTCATTGCACTCAGGATTAGAAATAATTACTATCCATTATGACTTTTTCTTCAAAATCAAGATCTGATCTCCAGTCTTGTTTTCTGGAGAATAAATAAAAATGGTACTGCATTATCTCAAGTGTCATCTGACCCTTGTAGTGATCTAGATGGGCTAAACTGATTTAGAGAAGGGATGAGGATAGTCTCAAAAGCTAATGCTGAAGCAAGAGGTTTTCAATAATTTGGACTTAGTTTGTACTGTTTTGTTTTTTTTTTTCTTTTGCATAACAGTCACTGGGCAAAACAGACTTTTAAAGGAGATTTAAGGGAGATATAAAAAACTGGGGTACTTTAGAAATACTGAATAATGTAATAGTTGTCTATGTTTAAATGCTTTGGGGATAATATTAAATGATACAAAAACACAGCCTTGCTAACATAGATGGTCCTCCTGTACCCAGAGAAAAGCAAACACTTCGAAGTGCCATTTTTGGCCCTTAGATTTATTATATAATTATTAAGAAATAATCCTCCTCCTGTCACTCTCTTCTTGAAAGATTTCAGGCAAAACACTAAATCTCCCTTGACCTCAATTTAGCCATCTATAAAATGAAGGGGTTGGAACCGATTCTCTCTGTGTCTTGTAACTGTAAAATTATATGCTCTGTATTATTTCTCCATTTTTTTCTTTCAGTTCCCCCTACTGACATGAAGACCTTAAAAAAAATGAGTAGTACTTACTATATGCCAGGCCACTTAAAATTATTCGTGAAAATAGACACAATAAAGCTCTGAGCTATTTTAAAACTCGATTTTATAGATAAGGATACTGAAGTCCAATAAGCTTAATATGTTGCCCAGCCTCATGCAGATCATTAAGGATATAACAGCAATTTAGATTTAGGCTGACTTGAATACAAATCTCATATACTTCTACTGACTATGCCATATCCAAGCAAGTACGTAATGTCCAATATATTTGGTATTTTAAATGTGCTTGTAAACTATTGATCATATGCGCTTTGTATTATGCCCTTTGAGTCAACATTAAAGAATATTAAAGAATATATATTAAACAATATATATTAAAGAATATATAATGTTGGCTTAAAGAAAAAAAAATAGGAGACACAGGAGATTGTGACTCTGATACATCAAGAAGAAATAACAGAAAATAGCAAGTTAATGTAGACTTAGCAGCCCAATCCAATCATACCCTCCAAAGCACAGAGGTTTACTTTTGAGAGAAGCTAAGGGTCAAGTTCCAAGAAAAATGATGGGGAAAGGGTTGCAGCTACACAGATTATCTAAGTGCATAAACTTGTTAAAGGTTTTGAAGAAAAAGTTGAAAAATATTGAAATTAGGGAATGGCTCAGTTGGTAGAGCATGAGACTCGATCTCAGACATTGTGAGTTGGAACCCCATGTTGGGTGTAGAGATTACTTAAAAAAATTTTAAAATATATATTTGAATTAAAAATAATTGTACAATAACAAAGCATCATATTGGAGCATAAGAAAATGGTGCTTTTTGTGCCATCTTGACAACATGAGATCAGGTGATGGATTAAATACATTAAATTATCACTATCCATATCGTTGGCATCCCCGGAGGAAATCTTTTTGGTGAGATAAGGAGAAGAGATAGATACCAATGTTATCTTTCTTTTAAGGAATGAGAGATTAAATCTAAGAAGTATAAAAATTTATCATTAAATAAGATTTCTTAGGGAATATAAACTCTAAACTCACACATACCATACATTGTATATGCAAATTTTAGTAATCATTATTAGGTACTTTTAGAGAATGAGTTTAATTATTTTTTGACCTAAAGCCTTAATTTACAACTAATTTCTATTTAATGATTTAGTTTAACAGATTTTTCCTTGATTAAAAATTATGTATGCTCATTATAGAAAATGTGCAATATATAATAAACTGCAGAGAAGAAGTCACTAATGTTAATATTTTCTTTTCATCCATGTGTATCATACCTCCTGAAACAATGGTGCTATGTAGGAAATCATCCTGAATCTCAGTGGTTTAAAACAAACAAACAAAAAATTAATTTGGTTATTTTTCTTTAAAAAATTTTTTTTTCAACGTTTATTTATTTTTGGGACAGAGAGAGACAGAGCATGAACAGGGGAGGGGCAGAGAGAGAGGGAGACACAGAATCGGAAACAGGCTCCAGGCTCTGAGCCATCAGCCCAGAGCCCGACGCGGGGCTCGAACTCCCGGACCGCGAGATCGTGACCTGGCTGAAGTCGGACGCTTAACCGACTGCGCCACCCAGGCGCCCCTAAAAAAATTTTTTTTAACATTTATTTATTATTGAGAAAGAAAGGCAGAGCATGAGCATGGGAGGAGCAGAGGGAGAGGAAGACACAGAACCTGAAGCAGGCTCCAGGCTGTGAGCTGTTAGCACAGAGCCTGATGCTGGGCTCGAACTCACAAACCGCAAGATCATGACCTGAGCTGGAGTCAGACGCTTAACTGACTGAGCCACCCAGGTGCCCCTGGTCACTTTTCTTCAGGTCAGCTAAATGTAGCTGCTCTAGATTGAGCAGAGGTAGACTTGATTATAATAAGCTGTAGGCTGGGTCTGGGTGAGCTGACATGTCACTGACCCACCTTCATCTATCAGATTACACAATGCATGCCCTTCTCATCATTGTGACAGGAGCATAAGATCAGTCAAGGGGAACATAGGATTCCCTGAAGGAAATTACACACTATCACTTCCATCCATATTCTATTGAGCAAAGTAAGGCTAAACCCTACATCTATTTTTTTTTCCCCAATAAAAATCTTAGAAAGTTAGCTTAGTAAGAAATTTATCAAGATTAATGTGGCTAGAATTTCTAAGCAAATAACTTTTTTTATGAACTCAAGGAAAATATTTTACAGTTCCCATTTATAAATCCTTTGATTGTAAGATAAACTACTTTTATTTATTTTTTTTAATGTTTATTCATTTTTGAGAAACAGAGAGAGATGGGGCATGAGCAGGGGAGGGACAGGCAAGAGAGGGGGACACAGAATCTGAAGCAGGCTCCAGGCTCTGAGCTGTCAGCACAGACAGTTTGGGTTCTTGAACCCAAGAACCCTGAGATCATGACCTGAGCTGAAGTCAGACACTTAACTCACTGAGTTACCCAGGAACCCCAAGATAAACTACTTTTAGTTTGCATTTATTTTTCACTCCTCAGTAGATAAAACTTAATTATTTCAATCAGCACTCTGCCTTTTGTTGTAAAGAGTCTGCCAGACACATAGTTAAATATGAGAATGAGATATCACCTCCTTATAAAATCTAATAATTAAATCATCCTTCTATGGAAGCAAGTATTATAAATGGTTTGGTTTTATTATTAGTAATGTTAACTTTAAATACATGAAGTTATTTGTGCTTTTTCTTCCACGATGCAAACTATAGCTCTTGAGTGTCTTCCAAGTTTATTTATTTATCTCTACACTCATATATATCCATCGCCCAGGTTATATAAAGTTTGACTGATTGAAATTAATAACTCTTTGATAAGAGCAGAAATTTATTTCTACATGTAGTAATCAACTCTCATTTTTAAGACACTAGGTTGTATTGTAGGATGTGTTGTATTGTAGACACTAGGTTGTATTTCTAGATGGAAATTTCTATATATTGAAAATGTACAGAATACAAACAAACTGGATTTTATATCCTATGGTCAAATGTTTTACTGTCTGCTTTACTAATTTTTATCAGTGTTCATCAAGTTTCCCTTCCCTTTATTTCTTCAGTTTCTTTATTTTCTAATTGACAGATATATTATAGATAATGTGCTGAAAAATATTTGTCAATCCCCCAAGTCAGGAAATGAAAATATGAAGACACATGTTTACTCAAATGTTGTCTTGGTCATTGAGTGTGCTACAACAAAATACCTCAGACTGGCATATAAACAACATAAATTTATTTTTCACAGGTCTGGAGGTCGGAGGTCTAAGATCAGGATGCCAGCTGTCAGGTGAGGGCTTTTTTCTGGATCTCAGACTTTTGAGTTATGTCCTCACATGGCAGAATGGGGCTAGGGAGTTCTGTGGGGCTTCTTTTATAAGAGCATTAATCTCAGTCATGAGGGCTTCACCTCACAAAATGAGCAGCAGGCAAAAGTTTATTAGAATATAAGATTAGAAAGGAAGAATAGTAGGAAGGTTCTCTTTACAGAGAGGGGACATTTGAAAGTGAATGCGTGAGGACTAGAGGCAAGGGTCCTTGTTTTATAAGGTTCTGGTCGGCCCACGCTGTTCCCTTTCTCCTTGTTCCTTCTCAGGTTTTACCCTTATTGGCTTGATAGCTCTAGGTGCTGGGCTGTACATTCTTGATTGGCTCATTTCCATTGTATGAGGGGTGGTCTATGGCCATATTTTGGTCTTTTGACAAATTCCTAAGAGCAAACCTGAGGGGGAGTAGTTGGGGTCTATTACATTTTTAAGAGGAACCTTATGCCTGAGGGGGTTTGCTGTGGTCAGACACTCCCAGCATTGTTCCAAACTACGTGTTTTTCCACACCCAGGGACCCCAGGCCCTATCCTTTCTCTCTGCCTATTTTATCCTATCTTTCCTACCATACCATTACATTGGCATTAGGATTTCCACATATGAATTTGGGGGACACAAAATTTCAGACCATAGCCAATGTGTACTTAAAATTCTATCTTATTGGTGACACTTTCACTGTAGTCTTCCACTCCAGGACACAAAGCTTGTTCAGTTATATCTCTTGATCCTTTGCTGAACAACTTACAGAAAAATCATTGTTTAGTGGGAGGAAAAAAAATGACCTCTGAGCTATAAGAGAAAAAGTATAGTAGATCAGAAAAATCTTACAAATTGTGTGTAATCAATACAATTAACAGCTTATATCAATCCATGCTTGAGTTAGAAAACCTATGTGATAACGGCTCGTTTTGTCAGTGGAAAGCCACATGTCTATTAAACCCTGAAGCTCTATCAGATGAATGTCATACATTCAATAATTGCCTTTGTGTAAATTTAGCCTTAATGAAGTCTAAGTTTATACTGGAAAAAATACCTGAAAATTTAATGTCAGCTCAAGATCTATGTGCTTTCTTGTGGTGTGTGAGAGTTTCTGTAATGTATTTTTTTTAATTACACCTGTGTAGATTTCCATGTAAGGACCTTATATCACCTCTATCATCATAATTTAATTTATTAAGTTAATGTTCATATTACATGGAATTACATTAGCTGTTACTCAAACCTAGTTTGGTAGCTTATGCGGATCTTTTGTTATTCAAACCTAGTTTAGTAGCATATGTTCAAACTAGATCACGTGCATCTGAGCATAAATGGGTATATATACAAGGAGCAAGGGCTAAAAAAAATGACAAGAATAAGAGAATTGCAAAGACATAAGTGTGAAATTACACTGATTATAAATTCTTAACCTATCCAAATGTTGTATTTTACTTATAATTATAAATTAATTATATAAATGATATAATGTTATAGATCCTTTCTTATTTAAAAAAATTTTTTTAATCTTTATTTTTGAGAGAGAGACAGAGACAGAGTATGAGCAGGGGAGGGGCAGAGAGAGAGCGACACACATAGAATCTGAAGGTTCCAGGCTCCAAGATGTCAACACAGAGCCCGTCCAGGGGCTTGAACTCGCAGACTGCAAGATCATGACCTGAGATGAAGTCAGACACTTAACTGACAGAGCCACCCAGGCGCCCAATCATTTCTTATTTTAAAAGACTGTTATAATTGAAGTCAAGAGACCCTTGAAAATTTGGCTACATGCCAAAATTAAAGATATAACTTTATTTTCTTTGAAGGCAAAATTATAAGCAATATTTATCCTCTCTGTCAAAAACAATTGTAATACAGCAACTCACACCACCCCAATGGGTCTTCTACTGGACTCTCCTAAATGTTCTACTGGACTTTTACATTATTTATTAATTAAACAGATTATTTTATTGAGAGCTTACTATCTGCCGGGAACTGTGTTTGTTTTGGTTGTAAAATCATGAGGACACATAACATCACTGCTCTCACAATTGTGACTGATGAAGGAAGGAGCATCGTTCTTGTAAAAGCTGCAATTTTACAAATTTTTCCCAGGGATTCCTTACTGGACATTTGACATTGTTACAAAATTTTCCCAGTTCCTAAGATATCTTTGAAAATCAATTATTTTGCTTCCTACTTTGTGTTTGTACATAGGCATATGTATATAGCTTTTAATGTAATCAAATATTTTAATTTTTTATTTCCTTTTTCATTTATTTCTACTCTTATTTGTATTATTTATTTTTCTACTTCATTTGTCTTTATCTTGTCATTTTTTTCTAAACTAGCACATTAATTTTCAAATATTCTTATTTTTAAGATAGACATTTAAATTATAATTCTCTCTCATTATAACTCTCATATAATGACTGAACTTATAAGCATGGGTATGTTTTATTTTTGTGTTTTCAATTGCATTTCATATTTTTCATAAATATATTTTCTTTGATTCATGGGCAACTTCTAAAAGTATTGTTTTCAATTTTGATTTCCAACAAATGGAAGATTACGATTCATAATTGTGCTCTGATTTATAATTGTATTGCTTTGTGGTAAAGAATGTGGTATGTATTGTATCAATTTATTGGTATTTGGAGGGACCTTTTACTGCTCTGGTTTACAGTCAGTTTTTATACTTTCTTAAATGTGTGCTTAAAAACAAATGAATTTTCAAGAGTGAGATTTTGGAGAACAGAATTTTACACACATGCAAACACAAACACCTACATGTGAGCAATTTATTAATTGTGTTGTCAAATTTCTATATCCTTTTGAATGAAATTCTAGTAGTATATAGAATTCCTTCATTTTGACTGTGCTATGACCCTACAGATTGTACTCTGTTAAATGAATATATGACTGCAAATATAATATTTGAGAATTAGTTTCCTCAATTATCCTATTGCTTCTCTTTCTAACCTTGATCTTTGCCCAAATGGTAAGTCCTTTGGTAATTTACTCTCACATAGATTATATAACTAAATCATAACCCATTCCACAATTCTGTCTTTCTAGATTTATAACCCTGGCCCTCCTACAGCTATAAGTTTACCTCTCCATTTTGCCTTAATCTCATTAGTGATCTTCTAGTATAAAATAAAACTCCTCTCTCTCCTTAACCCTGCTGTTCCTATGTCACCTCTGCTTCTAGATGTATTTTAGCAGGCAGCCTCAAATACTTTCTACTTCTGTCTGAGGTTTAGTCTATTGATAATATAGAGAAAAGGCAAACAACCATAAAAAAGGTTATTGCATCTTAATCTCTTATTAAGAAAAATACATCACACTCTAAAAATGATGCAATCTAACATTTGATAGGCTTTTGAATGCTCACTGTCATGATGACCTAACATTCCAAACTATTGATCACAAAAAAGTGGACCAGAACAGGATATTTCTCTTCCAGTTTTTTGTCCATTCCTGAGTTTGAAATTTTTCTTTTAAGATTCTCTTATCAGAGAAACCAGATAAGGTTATTGTCATTTTTGCTCTAGTTGAATTGATTCTTTGGTTATATTATATATTTCAGTGGAAGTTATAAAAAGTTTTATTTCAACTGAAATATTCAATACAAAGATGTACTTCTACTCTCAATTAAGGAGACAACCTAATATGTTTCCAATTTCTACTTCATATGTTCTGAATGATGAATGTCTTTTTTCTGCTTAATTTAACGTCTTTTAGACAATGCTTTGCAAAATTTCTTTAAAGAAATCAAAACAATTATCCAAATCTATATGAATAGTTCCTGAGGCTTTTCTTTTGTCAGTCTGATATTCTCATTTTCACTAATAATTTTGCTTCAAACCACTAAATATTTTCCCCAAAGGTATCTTTCATTTTATCTCCTTTTATATGAAAAACTCATATCCATGAGAGTATTGTCAAATAAAAAAAAAAACCTGGGAAGAAAGTAAAATGCTCTAAAATTACCTCATTATTCTTTCAACTCTTCTGTTTACTGCTCCAAAGTGGTAAGATAGTCAGAATTCTTTTCTTAGGTCCCTGAATCAGTCACGAATGAATTATTCAATCTCTCTTATTTTCTTATTTTCTTCTTCCTTATTTACCTTTTTCTTTCTTCTCCCTAAATAAGAACTTTATCAGGGCACTGCATTGAGGGTCACTTAACATAGATTCAGTTCATATAATGAGATTCTTGAGTTCAATTTTCTTTTATTTATTTATTTTTCAGACACCCATTGTGAGAAGTGATTAGTTTTCAGCTCTTGTCAAAATAATATCATGTACAACCTTAAGTTTACTGACAACTATTTTTAATTTGCATTGATATTAATATTTTAAAGACAACAAATATAGTAAAGATAGGTATTTTTAACCTAAAGGTGAACAGAAAGACACTGAGCCTCCATCTATCCCTTCTCGTATTTTAAATTCCTCAATCCCTTAAAAAAAATACAATCACGTAGTCAATTATAATTTAATACAAATATGCCTACATAAATGTTAAAACCATAGCTTCCCATACTTTAAATGACATTAATCTCATGCATATACATATGTCCCTTTTCAAAAACATAGTTGTCCTACATAAACACATATGATGTCCTACATTGATCTCCAATTCTTAGTATTAATGCCTTTCGTAATCCTCTTTATTTAATATTTATATTTGAGAGGTGGGGGGCGCAGAGAGATAGAGACAGAATCTGAAGCAGGCTCCAGGCTTTGAGCTGTCAGCACAGAGCCCAATTTAGGGCTCAAACTCCTAAACCATGAGATCATGAACTGAGCTGAAGTCAGACGCTTAACCTACTGAGCCACCCAGGCGCCCCTGTAATCCTTTCTTTAAAAAAAAAAAAAGTTTTTGAGAGAGAGAGAACGTGTGCTTGCATGTGTGCATGAGGGGGAGACTGGAAGGGGCAAAGAGGCTCAGCATGGAGCCAGAGCCAGGGCTCCCTCTCACAACCACAAGATCATGACCTGTGGGGAATAAGTTTAGAAATTCCCAGGGCTTATACCAATGGGTTAACGAGGCATAAAGAATTACAAAGCCATAGGATGCTCACACTCAAGCTTGGGTAAACAAGATAAGACCCCCAGAATAAAATAGGGAGGGGCCAGGGCCCCCAGAATAGAGAGGGAGGGGCAAAGGCTCCCAATACAAAGGTATATGAGGTAAGCAAGATTAGGCATTCAGGGCAAAAATGCCCCCCAATTTAGTACTATAGCAGAAAGCTGCTTTCGCAGGAAGAACCAAATGAGATAAACAGGTATATAGAGCTACAGACCTCTGCGCTGTGCTGCTTGTGCTGCTGTGGATGAAGCTGCTCAGAGCAGAGCTGATTAGCAAAAGAAAAGGTGCCTTGTTTATCCTGAGGTTATTTCCCCTATCCGTCTTATCCCCTAGGCTAGCTAAGATAAACAGACAGGGCACCTCCTGTCTGCTGTTAACAACCATCTGCCCATCTGCCCAGTGCCAGGATTTTGTTTCATATTGACTGAAACCCCAAACACCTTATATCTTCAAAACCCCCTTTCCCTCATGCCCATGAGTTAATGTTTACAGATTCATTGTCTCTTTGTGTGCACCCATCTCGTTTGTAAGCCTTCTGATCTTAATAAATATGGGGCAAGGACCCTTATTCGGGGCTCTTGTTTTTTTTCCTGGACGTTAGCCATCTCTCGCTTTAATCTTGCATCCCGCTCTCCTGCTGGCCAAGAGAGAATTTAGACTATGACCAGAGCTGAGACAAAAAGTCAGATGCTTAGCCAACTGAGGCACCCAGGTACACCCTGTAATTCCTTCTTAAATGTGGGCTAAAGCTAGTAGCTAGCTTCTGGTCAGTATATCACAGCAGAAGTGAAAGGTTACCATTTCCATGATTAGGTTGTACAAGAATGAATTTCTCCTGTAGTGTGCACTATTTGATGCTAGGAATGTACGCTCAAAGATTCTTGTTGAATCTTTGTACGCTCAAAACCTGGGTGGCTCAGCTGGTTAAGCACCCAACTTTGGCTCAGGTCATGATCTCGTGGTTCATGGGTTTGAGCCCCGCGTAGGGCTCTGTGCTGACAGCAGAGCCTAGAGCCTGCTTCAGATTCTGTATCTCCCTCTCTGCTCTCCCCCTGCTCGTTATATATTTTATTTATATATTTATATTTATTTATATATATTATATATATATATATTATATATTTAAAGATACATTCTTGTTGGATCATTCCTGTGAACAATCTTTCCCTGCTCCAATTAAGGAAAGGTTATATAATTTAAGAGTGAAACTAGGGGTGCCTGGGTGGCGCAGTCGGTTAGCGTCCGACTTCAGCCAGGTCACGATCTCGCGGTCCGTGAGTTCGAGCCCCGCGTCAGGCTCTGGGCTGATGGCTCAGAGCCTGGAGCCTGTTTCCGATTCTGTGTCTCCCTCTCTCTCTGCCCCTCCCCCGTTCATGCTCTGTCTCTCTCTGTCCCAAAAATAAATAAAAACGTTGAAAAAAAAATTTAAAAAAAAGAGTGAAACTAATAAGAATGAATAAATGCTTACTCATTCTACTACAAAATATACTCCTAGCTTGTCAATAACTCCCAGATCTGAGTCTGTTCACAGTTCAAGAGATGATCATAGAGAAAGGTTTTATCAATGTATATACTCAGAATGCGTCTATAGTCCTCCTACAATACACTGAAACAATTTTCTAAGTGTGCCGTTTGTAAAGGAAAATACTCAAACATGGATTGATCTTTACAACAGTAGTTCTTCATTATGATGGTCCCCAGCTGCTAGTGAGGATGTAAATGGTAATTGGTGTGTTACCTATATCTGCTTCATGGTGGGCCCCAGAGTACCTATAACTAAATATTCTCATGATATTTTCTCTAATATGGAGACTATTTGGAATAGATAATTTTGCAACAGGAATTGCCCCCACCCCACCCAAGGTGGTTCCCTGACTTTTGTAGCATGGATTTTATGGTGAAAAATAAATAAATAAAATAAAGCGCAATAAATTCCCTTCCCCTAAAAATATAGTCAATAAAAATAATTGCCTTCTTCTAGGGAATTGCAGAGAGTAGGAACTCAATCAAATACTTCAAAGAAGCACTGGTATGGACTTCATTTCTTCTCCTGATTTTTAAGTTTGTCAGTTTGGTCAAAAAGATGGCCAATTCCAGTCCTCATCTTAGTTGACGTTTCAGTTTTTATCATAGTTAACAGTTCCTCATCCTTGAAACCTTATTTTCTGAGGTCTTCCTGAATCCTATAGTTTTTCCTTCTACTTCTAACATTGTTCCTCTCATTTTTCTCTGTTTCCTCATAGTTTCCAAATCCTCTGATTTTTTTCCAGGCTTTGTTCTTCAACTTCCTTCTTCCTCTATCAAAACTCCATTTTCTGGTGTTTCATCTCACTTGATGGCTTTAGTTGCCATCTATATGTTAATGACTCCCAAATTTATAACTTCAGGCCTCCTCTAAATTCCAGAGATATTAAAATTCCTTGACTACACGCCTTGACTTAGACATCCAATTGCAACTCAGAACTCTTATGTCCAACAGTGAACTCATAATCTTCACTACGTCCACTCCAAACCTGTTCTTGCTTGGTATTCTTTTCAGTTAAGGATAACAATCTCATCCTTCCCTTATTTACTCATGGAAATACCTTGGAATAACTCTTGACCTCATTTCCCCTGTCACATACTCTACACAAAGTGTCAGTAAATATGTTGACGCTAACTAGATATACCAAAGTATTTCCGAATCCAATTACCTTTCTCTGCTCCATGGCTATCACTCTGTTCCAGGTCATGATTATCTTTTATCTGGATTTTCTGAGACTCCTAAGCAGTTTCACTGTTTCTAATCTTTACCACCCCTCCCCAGTCTCCAAAGTCTATTCTCAACAGACAAGTAAGAATAATCTTTTAAAAAATCAAGCAGGTTTTCCCTTCCACTTCAGGGTCTTACTTATTGTCTGTCCCCTCAACAGGACTCTCCTGCTCACATTCTTCAGTCTCTTGGGCGTTCTCTCTATAATAGCCATTCCCATTCCAATATTGCCTGTCTTCCTACTCTCCATTTTTCCTTAGCAATGACTACCATATGTCAAACAATACATTTTATTTATTTAATTTTCTATGTTCCTGCACTAGAATGAAAACTAAACAAAGTATTATATTTTTGTTATTTAGCTGTTTCAAACCCACACTTAGAACTGTGACTAGCATAGAATACAACAATTTTATTGAACAAATTATTACAGTTTAAAATATTTTGAATTAAGAAAATGAATTTACAATGATAATTTTCCCCAAAAAGAGCAGAAATATTGATTTTAATTAAAACCTTCCCTGCTTTCTGAGCAATTTGAGTCTTTGCAAATGCCCTGTTATAAAATTTTAGATATAAGACACAAAATCCATATCTTGTAAAGAAGAACCATATTAGCAACATAGTCATTTTTGAAGACTTTATACTGTACAGTTTTCTTTATTTCCTAGTGCTCAACTCTGTTCCTTTTCTCCCTCTTTGATCAACTATTACAATTGTTTTTAAAGCAATGTTGAAAACCTGTGGGGAGTAGTAAGCATTTTTCTCAAGTTAGAGGTAAGATTTTCTATTTTATCAGTCAGTGCCAGTCCCAGTTGCTATGAGATATATTTCAAAGCTGATGTAAGCCTATGTATATGCTAACTGAAAAACTGTATTTGCCTTTTTTCCAAATGGAATTTTTCTGAGTTTAAAATGAACTAATTTTAAATATCCTGCCTAGATACAATTTCAAAGATGCATACTTATTACCCTCATGTGAAAATGGAAAGCAAAAGCATGCAGTGTATACAAAAATGTTATCTTTTAAACTACTTCTTCATTCTTCTTGTACCTTTTTAAGAAATGATTCCCTATGGTTATATAGAAAAAGTGAATATCCAAACACAGTAAGATTCAGTAAGATGCAAAAAATGATTCTATGCATTCAACATCTGTATTCTTTGTAGGCTTTCAAAATAATTATATAGGTATCTCAAACACTGCTTTTCATTTAGTAGGTTTTCTTCAAATTTGGCTACAGTGGACTGAGTTTTTTACCAGATGGCCATTTGTCAGTGACTTTGTATAATGTTGATTTAATTTGTTTGTCAATGCTAGTAATATAAATTCAGTGTTGCATAACATGTGGTAGGCTCAGATTTGTATATGGTAAAGAATTAAAAATAAATAGTAATGCTTAATTTTTTTATTATAATGTTGGGAAAGTTAAACGTTATATAGACATAAATTAGGATAATTCTGTTAACTGAGAAACAAATTGGGCCTTGTAACTTGAGGAAGGGTCAAGACATAAATTCAAATATCCTATAATGTACATATAAAAATACCTGTAAGTTGTATATCTAAAGAACCTTTAATCTAATTGAATATAATTACCCCTTTTCTGGCACAAATAGATGTTTGACTTCAGGTAGATATATCAGTCTACATTAGCTAAGCTTTATTGTAATAATCTCAGGATTTAAATAAATACGTTTTTTTTGTTGTTGTTCATTCTCCATGTTTTGTTATATACTGTCAGGGAGTCTTGATTAAGGTGGCCAGATTTAGCAAATAAAAATAAAAGGTATTCAGATTTAAATATCAGATGAACAATAAATGCCTTTGTAGTATAAATATATCCCATGCACTAGAAGTATGTCTCCAAAGAGTATAAATATTGGATATATTTCTACTAACTTAGTTGCTATTGTTACCAAAAATCAAGTATTACTAGGTGTCTGGCATTTTATCTGACAACCCTACCCTTGACAGTCACTCAGGGAATCAAGCTAACAGAAAAGCCACAGTCACAGCCATTGCTGGTCATACCAGGGGAAAGGGGATCTTGGAGTTTCCATAGTAGAGAGCAAAATGTCAGGTCTCTCAATCTCATCACATTTCTTTTTCCTGTCCCATTATAGACTATCCAGGAGAGTGTTAAATTTTTTTCCCACCTCTTATTTCCCGAAACTTAATTCAGCCTCCAGAAGTCCTCCACAGGTTTCCCAACCTATAATAATACTCTATGGTATAGTACATCGAGGAGAGTATGCTTCAATATAATCCTATTTTATTCTTTATTAAAAATGAAAATACATTCTCTTCTATCTCAGTAAGTATGGTTAAGAAAGATATAAAGCTATTGGTCATATCTATGTGATCATATGCTAATTAGTTAAAAGCAATTTTTGAAATTGCATCATTATACAATGTTTATCAAGTTTAAGAACTAAATAAAATGTAAAATAGGGTGGCTAGACATCTCAGCTAATAAGCAGCAGCATTGCTGGCATAATCCAATTGTACTTATTTTTTCAAACTGTTACTGAGAACTATTTTTTAACAAACAGTATCCTTACATATATTTTTATTTAGAACAAGTCTTGCATTAGAAAGGTTTAGTTCCATCTGTTGTTCCACATTTCTCTAACATTTCTTAAGAAATATAGCTTGATATTGATTATATATTGTCAGTCTCTCCATTAAGGGAAATATCAAATTGTGAATTTATTATAAACAGCTAATTGACCTTAATAACCTACATTATCTATATATTCAAGTAGTAGAGCAAATTAGGTTAATCTCAATGATGGAAATTTTGATTGAATTTGGGAGACTGTATTAGAGAATCCACATTATACTGAAACCACCAGTGACATCCTTTTGTACATTCCAGAACTCAGTATTCATTTCTGATACCTCACGAACTCCAACACCCAAGTTTATCTCTCATGATGTCCTGTAAACTTAATGTCCTATATATCTCTTCAGGACATCCATTTTTCTCAGCATTTACCATTACCACCCTAAGTACCGTCATCTCTTTGCTTAAATTACATAGTAGATTCCTAGTTGATTTCTTCTAAATTACCATTAGCTCCTCCTAGTATATTTTCTATGTTTCTTAAAGGGCGAACTTTTTTAAAAGAATAAAATCTTTCAACGATTTCCCATTTTGTTAGGATGAATAACTTTAACACAGTATGAAGTGCTAAGCGATCTAATTCTTGTCCACCTCCAACACGTGATCCTGTGTTTCTCTTCCTTTTGCTCTTTATAATCACAACCTTTTTTTTTCCCCCTCACATTTCTAGAAGGCATTTTAAGTTCTTCTTTAACAGGATCATTATCCACTAGGTTTCTTCTATCGGGAATGCCCTTATTTATACGTTCTCATAGAAATTGGGAAATAAAAAGCCAGATAAGAATTAGTTGAGCCAGATGAATGGTTAAACATATGCTGAAGTTACTAACTAAATGGACCTAATGGTCTTGAGACTTTCTTACCTAGAATTATGATAAAAGCAATTTTCATAGAAATAGAGAAATGACCACTATACTTTGGTATAATGGATTCTCTATAGAGTGATAATTTTTCTGATTCTCTAAAAATGAGAAAATAAAGGAAATAGGCTCAAACTGAGAGAGAAAATATTTATTTTGTAGCAAATGTTTTTAAAATCCATTTTATGTGATAAAGTTAAAATATCAGATGAACTAACATAATTCAGGCAATATTTACTATTTATTATTTCCCTAGAAAAAATATTTATTATTTCCCTAGAAATATAATATTTAATCAATAATAAAATACTATTTATAATAATAAAATACTATTTCTCTAGAAAATATTATTTCCTATTTCCCCAGAAAATTATTGTAAACTATTCTCTGGCAAAATAATTACTTGAAAGATACTTTCAGTTCTATTTTAGAGTTCATATGAAAACTCTTGGAGTTATTCTGCAAGGACATATTCAAATTTAGTTCAAGGGATGAGGATATTTGGTTTCAGTTGTATTTTAGAAAAGGGGATTGGTTAGATGACCTATGGAGACCCTTCAAGCTCTATAATTTTATGAGTTAGTTTCTTCCTTCTTCACAAAATTGAATCAATTTAACTTACAGTTCTAGTCACAGGAATAAGAAACATGAAGTCTAGGGTTTTTGGAAAGGGCTTTGCTATTGACCAAATTTTTGACCCTTGGCAAATTGTTAAGTTCTCTTTTTCTGTGTTCTTTAAATGGCACTTTCAAAAAGTATTCTTTAGAGCTGTTTGAATATTAATTAGATAATGTATAAAAGGCACTATAGTAATGCTAAATGTCTCTTCTAACGAATTAACAAAAAGTTTGTGTGTTTCCCTTTTTCAAAGCACCACTATTCTTTTGTCTTTATTTTGCAAAAGCACAATCAAAAAACATATGTAAGTTTAAATAAGAGTACATTCAAGAAAAGTGTAGCTGCTGTCAATATATGTAAGGCAGTGTGCTAGATACTAGGGGTCTTATTTTGAACAAACATTCACATTCACTGTCTTTTGGGCTTAGGTCTTAGTGGGGAAAATTACAATTAGGGTTCCTTAAAGGACAATATGAGAGATGGGCCTCAAGTAGCAAGGAATAAGTTGAAATAATAGAAGACTCTGTGACTAAAATACAAACAGCAAGGAGAGGAGAACAGACATGGGATGAGAAGTGGTCTTCAAACTTTTTTTTAATGCACACCTTATCTTTTAAAACTATTGAGTATTCGTCCATAGGACATAAACCGTTATACTGGTTATTGTCTAAGTATAAGCACTAGTATATGATATCAAAATATACTATTATATTGGGGCGCCTGGGTGGCGCAGTCGGTTAAGCGTCCGACTTCAGCCAGGTCACGATCTCGCGGTCCGTGAGTTCGAGCCCCGCGTCAGGCTCTGGGCTGATGGCTCGGAGCCTGGAGCCTGTTTCTGATTCTGTGTCTCCCTCTCTCTCTGCCCCTTCCCTCTTCATGCTCTGTCTCTCTCTGTCCCAAAAATAAATAAACGTTGAAAAAAATATATACTATTATAATAAAATTTAATACCATGAAATAAAAAAAGGAGACAATAGGAATTTGCATATTAAATATGTATAATACTAAAATTAATATAAAGGGCACCTGGGTGGCTCAGTCAGTTAAGTGTCTGACTTGGGGTCAGGTCATAATCTCGCCATTCCCGAGTTCCAGCTCTGCATTAGGCTCTGTGCTGACAGCTCAGAGCCTGTAGCCTGTTTCAGATTCTGTGTCTTCCTCTCTCTCTGCCCCTCCCCAATTGCACTCTGTCTCTCTCTCAAGAATAAATAAACATTAAAAATTAAAAAAAATTAAATATATTTCTCAAAACAAATATAGAATTTAATCTTTTTCTTCCAGCCCTACATGGATTATCTTTGTTCCCTTTTGTAGCATATACCCCATTAGAGAGACCAGAGGGGTACAGCAAGAAGAGAGATCATGCAGATCATTCTAATCCAAGTAACAATCGTGGGTTTATTCCATTTGCAACAGAAACCCAGTGAAAATTTTAAAACATTGGAATGAATAAACTAATTTACATTTTCAAAGTAAAAGTGCTGACTCCTATGATTGATGCATAAAATAAGTTTAAGAATGGGGACAGCAAAATAAGTTTGGTAGCTACTGCAGAAGTTAAAACAAGAAGGATGCTGGCCATTGGAATGGAGAGAAGTTTAAAAAAAAGCCATCAATAGACAAGGTAAAAGAGTCGGGAATTAATGATACTTGCATGTGATGTTCATAATATACGGGAATAAGGAAGATGGATTTGAGAATTGTTGAACATTTGTGCTGTTGGTTAATTTTTGTAAAAGCAGAAAATACCAGGCCAGAATCAGTTTCCTAGAATAAGATTGTGGAGGAGAGAATATTAGTTCTATTTTACACATGTTCATTTTGGGATGCCAATTAAATATCCTCATGTGGTTCTCCATCTGAGGATGCAAATTTAAATCAACAGGGCTTCTAGACAAAGATGTAAATGCAAATCAAAACCAAAATGAGACACCACCTCACAGCTGTTAGGATGGCTGATATCAGAAAGACAAGAGATAACAAAGGCTGGCAAGAATGTGGATACTAGGGAATCCTTGTGCACTGTTAGCGAGGATGCAAACTAACATACATCTTTTTCATTTATACCTAAACTTTCTAGAAAAGTGATTGTTTTGTTTTTGTCACGTATGTGGTTGGACCTGAAAGGTTTATATGAATTCTACATTTGTTATGTCTAAGGAAAAAAATGTAAATATTAAAGCCCCAGGAGTTTAGAGGTGCTGTGCCTTAAATCCAACCCCAAAGACTTAGAACCTGCAAAGAACATCATGATCTATGTCTAAAAACTGTCTACCTCATGCTGACCTAATTTTTCTTTATGCATTCCCTGTGATAAAGCATGTAATTATTCTTTTTAATGAATATTTTATATTTAATATATGTCTTACAATATAGCTATATAAGTGTATACTAAAAATAGGAGAATTTGGACTGTAACAACAGATAAAATATTTACCAAAATTAATCCATGATTTTTTCCCAGGACTCAATCCATGAGTTTTTACATTTACTTTAATAACCATATGGGAGGTATTCTTCTAGCATTACATCTCAGTAATTGATAGATCAAAGTTTCCTATCTCAGTCTCTGAGGTAGAACAATATCCACTTCTCACCAATATCCAGTTCTTTTTTTCTTGGGTCCCTGTGGAAGACTATGTCACTTGTCTAGCCAATATAACATAAGCATAAGTGATATGTGACATTTTGGACCTGAGGCAGTGAATCCTTCATGATTCTTCAGTCTGTTTTTTCAGGGATAGGCATTGTGTTAAAAATAAAGAGCCAGGATATTAAGGCCACCAAGTTCACTAAGTCACTGCATGCAGGATAGGTGTCCTGGAGAATTTGCATGAGTCAGAAACTAATGGTATTGGTATTAGTCCAGGTTAGTTGGCAGATTGATGCTTCTCCTGGGATTGATACCTTTTCTGAATCAATATCCTTCTCATCTTAGTGATATTTCTCTTTTGCCTCTAATACAACTGAATGCTTCTTTATTTCTTTAAAAAATGTTTTTTAGTTTTATTCTTGTACAATTGACAAATAGAAAATGTATACATTTACAGTGTACAATATGATTTTTTGGCATACATACACATCGTGAAATGATTACCCCAATAAAGATATTTAACATATATATCACCTCTCACAGTTATCTTTGTGTGTGTGTGTATGTGTGTGTGCTGAGCACATATATGATCTATTCTCTTAGCACATTTCAAATATACAATAACCATAACCAAATATACAATAACTATAACCACCATGTTGTACATTAAATCCCCAGAATGTATTCATCTTTTCCCACAACTATACTCTTTGACCAATATCTCATTTCCCACTCCTTCCAGTCCTTGGCAACCATCACTCTATTCCCAGCTTCCATGAGTTTGACATTTTTAGATTCACTTATAAGTTGGATCATGTGATATTTGTCTTGCTGTGCCTGGCTTATTTCACTTAGCATAATGTCCTCCAGTTTCATCCATATTGTTGCAAATGGCAGGATTTCTTTCTTTTTAAATTCTTTTTAGTGTTTATTTTTGAGAGAGACAGACACAGAGAGAGAGCGAGGAAGGGAGAGAGAAAGAGGGAGACAGAATCCGAAGTAGGCTCCAGGCTCTGAGGTGTCAACATAGAGCCCGATGCGGGGCTCAAACTCACAAACCGTGACATCATGACCTGAGCCAAAGAAAGACGCTTAACCGACTGAGCCACCCAGGCGCCCCTTTCTTTTTAAAGACTGAATAATAAATTCCATTAACTTACTTCTATTTAATGATAATGTTATTCTATGATGACAGAATGGAAACATGTATTAAGAACTCTCTTGCACTCAGGTTTGCAAAGAACCAATGCTGGCCAGATGCCACTAATCAAGAGACTACAGAACTTGTTTCTTCTGTTTTTTCTCAGCAAGAAAATTAAACAGGTGGTATGCCTCTGAGTAGGATTCCTCAGCAGTGAATCCTATGGAAAGTGGAATCCTATGTAAAGTGTGTACTGTGACAGAACAGGTTTTACTGGCTGTGGGTTCACCATTGGATAGTGGCAGACTGTGATTCTGTAGCAGCCCAGGTGACTGGAACAGCAGACATAGCTATGGTGACAAAGAACTACCTAAACCTATGTTATGGCAGGAACAGGAACCAGAGATTTCTCCAAGTAGGGATTTTTTTTTTCACCTAAAATTTTATACCTGGAGAGGAAATATAACCTAAAGTATACACTGCTATGAATATAATATTAGGTATGAAAAGAAATGATGAAATTTCTTTTAGTAATCTCTACACTCAATCTGCGGCTCATTAACATTAAGGCCTTCATGATAAATCCACAATTCTCTCAAAAATGTCTCAGAGTAGAGAATGCAGAACAGTAATGGTTAACTACATTACGGGAAGTCATTGTGTTTTGAAATATGGTTTCAGAACTTAACAGATATCCTATGTTGGGCTTTTTTGTGTGGGCTCAACACTGGAATGGCTTTTTAGAGAAAATGACAGGTGCCTTTGCAGATGATGATTTTGGACTTGACCCTTTATCTTTTAGAAATTGAAACTATATTCACCTTAAGAGCAGCACTTAGGCAGAGCATAGATCTTAGAAATGTCTTGGTAGTGGCTTATATATACTAAGTCAAGGAGTACCTTTATTTGAAAAGCTTCTGTGAATAACCATTGGAAAAATAACAAAGGACATGGCCAGAAGACTCCGAGTGATAGAAAATGACAGCTTTCTGATGCCTCCCCTTTGTCCTCACCTTACATTTACTCTTCCTAGGTCAAATTCATTTCACAGCTTAACCCTTCAATTAAAAATATTTTTTTTTAAGTTGAGATTCTGGAAAGATGAATATAACTAGAGAATTAAATGCATCATCATGATATTGAAGAATCCATGGGAGTGCAGAGAGGTTCAGTGATAAAAAGGTAGGAGAGAGAAGCAATAGCAAGAGTGAGGGAGAAAATACATATTTTAGCAAGAAAAAAATTATACTAGGCAAACTAACTTTAGGGCTGTTGAAAGAGGAATTGATTTTTTTTTTTAAGACACAAAAATCCTCACAGAGAAGAGAAAAAGTTGTTAAATATCAATTTACATTAGATAAGAGTTTTGCAATATAGTACAAAAAAGAACTCAGAAGCTTTATTCTGTTACTGTAGCTAGCTTATGCTGTAGAAGAAAGAAAAGAAATCAAATGTATTTATTTAATCCTTTTTGTCAGTAATACCCAGGGTGAAGAATTCATTTGTAGCTTTTCGGTGCTGAGTTGCATCTTAGAACTTCACATATATTAAAGTAAAATGTAATGCCTTTTGATCCTAAGACTTCGGGATATAGTTCATTTCTACTTATGAAAAAAGGATGGCTTCTGTATAATTAAAATGTCATAGAAATTGCCTAAGAATCTATCAGTTATCAAAATAATGATCTTTACTACTTTTTGTTCATAGAACATATCTATTTAAATATTTGAATTTTTAAATTTTCATGTGATTCACATTTCCTTTCACACTGAGTTACAGAAAGTGTAAATTCTTATAATTCCATACTTTTAGAAATATTTAGGAGGATGTATACAACAGCAAAAGAGAATATTTTTGTATTTTCCTTTAAGCTGTCATTGGGCTAATACTTTTTAGTTAAATAATGATCAGCTATAGAATCAAATATAGTTTGCCTTTAAGCTTTTTTACTCTTTTTTTTTTAATTTTTTTTTCAACGTTTATTTATTTTTGGGACAGAGAGAGACAGAGCATGAATGGGGGAGGGGCAGAGAGAGAGGGAGACACAGAATCGGAAACAGGCTCCAGGCTCTGAGCCATCAGCCCAGAGCCTGAGGCGGGGCTCGAACTCCCGGACCGCGGGACCCCGAGATCGTGACCTGGCTGAAGTCGGACGCTTAACCGACTGTGCCACCCAGGCGCCCCCTAAGCTTTTTTACTCTTAAAAAAATAGATAGATAATATAAAATGGAAGAAAACTCAATAGCATATTAAGAATTGCATCATTTATATTTAATACAAATTCCAGAAACCTGGATTATTAATGGAGTTTGAAAAGGAGGAGTGAGGAATACACTACCATATGGATGAGCCTTAAAAACACTAGGCTAAAGGAAAGAAGCCAGACATAAAAGACTACGTATTGTATGGTTAAGTTTCTATGGAAAACCCAGAATACATAGAGACAGAAAGATTGTCTCCACTATCTCTGTTGCAAGGGAAGAAAGACATGGAAAGACTAATGCATCAAATACATGCTTCTTCACAGGAAGTGACACATATAGCTACTCGTATCTGGACAGGATGTCTATTTCATAGCAAATAACATGGACATGCCTACCACCTGAGAAGTGAGACAGTGCAGGTCTTCCATATTATCAGGAGAGCCAGACATCTTGATGAATAGTACTAGGTTCTAAAATAATGTATATTTTAAAATGTTAGCTTTTTAGCTATGATCATGTGTTACTTAATCAAAGTTTATTTCATTTTTAAATACTGTTTCATTAAGAAAAAAAGAAAAAAAGACAAATTACTGATAATCAGTTATAAAACATGTTAATGAAAAACAATCTTATAAAATCTATTATCTAACACTATGCTTATCATAATTTTTAGCATTCAGTGAGAAGGGCTAGAAAATATATATGTAAATATAATCAAATCGGTTATCTCCAAGTTATGAATAACACAGTCTATTCATATACTTTTCTAGATTCTTTCCAAAACTTTTCTAAAATGCATATTTATGATAAGCAATAAAATACTAAATGTTACTTTTAATGTGTTTAGTGTTTTGAAATGAACATCAATTTTTTGGCTTTTTACTATACTAGTATTTTGATCCCACAAATGATATTTTACAATCAATGTTAATGCTTAAAGGACAGAATTACCATAGTCTCTTCTTATAATAATATATATATGAAATTGTAGTAATAATATGGTTAAAATCTTTTATGGGCATATAATAATGAGGTTCAGTGTAGGTGCATATGTAATTTATGTTTTAATTATAATGGATATTTTTGTTTCCTCACTTAATTTGAAATAATGTTAGTTTTAGACACAAAGTAGTAAATAGGAGAAGAAAGAGCAGGAAATAGGCTTAGAAGAGGAAAGGAGCTATGCCAGAACCTAGAAGGAAGAGTCCTATTGAAGAGACCACCTTGAGAGACACAGTGGTATTCAGTCCAGAGCCACAGTCAGCCCATCATTGTATTGGGTCATGGATGGACCCAGGAGAATAAGTATACTGAACATATGCTCCCTTGTCCGTCTCCTTCTGGCATTCCCACTGGCTGAAAGTTTCTGGTAGCAAAAGCATGTAGGTGTCTACTGAAGTTGTCATATAGGTCAGGCTTCAAGAATTTGAGAAGAGGGTGGGATGGGGAAGTGAACCAGGAAGGCACACAGAAGCTATTTGGAAGACATATAATCACTAACTTCCACTTGGAGGAAACCTATTGCAAACATTTTTAAAAAATCTTTTTGTTATTATTTAACATAAGGCAAGAGAAAAGGAATAATTTTTTTAAAGGTAACAGTGGTTAGAAAACCTGGTTAAAATGATAATACACCGGTAAGTAATTATAAATTTTCTCCTATGAAAAATTATTTTGGAATGAAAAATATGTAAAGTGATGAGAGATGCATTATACATACAAATATTTACAGAAAACCTCCATAATTTTTCTCTTTTTCCTGTGAATTTAAAGGGTGGGAAGCACAAATCTAATCTGTACATTAAAAAGAGACAGATAAACATGAAAAAGACAAATACTCCTTTTTCTCTGATAAATTATAAGCAATTAAAACTTTTAGAGACAATTTATACATTGAAGATGTGCAAGATTTACTTTTCCCAATTAAAGAAATAGGTACAATTTAAGGGATGACTTTAGAGAACAGAAGAAAAGACACAGGTTAACCGTTTAGTTTAAATGTGGAAACAATGCATTTACTTTACATGTAGATCACAATTTGCTTCACTGCATGCATTTGTTGTGGCGAAGATTGCTTGCTGAACTGCATAGATTTATGCCCCCTTTCTGTTGTGCAGAGTTGAGGGAGTTGTCCATCTGCCAGGCACTCCATTTCCCAGTTCCCAATGAAACCATGATAACATTGTACACTGGCTAGTAGAGGGACTCACCGAGGGACTCAGGGGATGATTGCAGAATACTCCAAAATTTCTCTTTTTCTAGTCAAACAATGAAATGCAGGGGAGGAGGAGGCTTCGGGCCATTGTGGAGCCACTAGGTGACAAAAACTTAGTTCCCAGAGTGATCATTTAGTGGAGAGCTGTCCAGGAGGACCACTTGAGAAATAGTGACATTTTACTTACCATGGGAAAGAAAAAAATGCTATGTTAATGCCCTGAGACCTTGAAGTTATTTGTTTCGGTAGCTAATGCCAATTATCCAGTCTAAAAATGTAATTGATATAACCAAAATAGAAAAAAAAAGAGGAAAAATGAAAATAAAAAAAGGAGTCGGCAGCCACTCTAGACATAATCACTGTTAATATTTATATATGATATATAATATTTACATTTAGATAATACATGGTATGTATACCTTATATGCAATAAAGTGTGTATAATAAAATATACAACAAATCTTATGTTCTGTGCACAGTCTGTTAAAATCATTCAACAAGTTTGCTTTCTTTCAGAAATTTTATTTTACATTCTAAAATGTACATTTGATTCTTAAATTTTTCTATTGAAATTTTTAACTTTTCATCATTTTGTCTATACAAATTAATAATGAGTCCTCATTTGTACTAATGTCACTACTAGGATTATCATTCTATTTATTACTAGCCAGCTTTTAATTATCTTTTTGCATGTCTGGCTTTTTTTTTTTTTTTAAGGAACCATAGCACCTTCATAAAGTCTTTTCTGCAAATGAGTGCTCTCCCTTTCCCTTATAGGAAGATAGGGTAAAGAGCTGATCTCAAATTAGACAGAGATTGAAATGGTTTGTTTCTGTAACCATTTAGATAGTTTAAATATGCAGTTTGCATAATATTTAATTGACCTCTCATCCATCTCTGTTCTTGGGGCATGTTCTTAGGACATTTCAATCTTGGATCGAGAGCCTTTGAGATCTCTGTTTCTTCAGTCCTGAAAACCCAGGAGATTCTGACCTGCAGAAATTTTATGTTTAGCTCTCTAGTCCCCTGATTTCTCCTGTTTCTAAGTCTTTCAGATATGCTGAAGAGAAAATTAACTGTGTTTTGAGACAGGCTTCGTTTCTCTGGTGGGACTTGGGCTCAGGATAATCATAATCATAGGACTCATTACTTGGTTTACTTATAAACAAAGCCACCTTCCAGCAGTTCGAGATTCAGAATTTATCCTTGGGGAAAACTGGCTGTATTGGGGTATTCTCAAGTTGTCTGTTTCTGCCATCAGCCCCATTAAGTTCCAAGAGAACTACAGTTTTTCTTACTTTCAGTCCAGGTCCTCAGCATTGGCCAAGTCTGATTATGAGCCAAGTCCCTCATTGGTCCTAGCTTAAAATTAGCAAATGTCACCAAGAAGAAAATAGTCAGTGAGAGGATAGTCAGCTCATCTAAGAAGAGTCCTCCCGTTTCTGAAACGCCAATTCAACTCATTATTGCTTCCACTGCTCTTAGTATCTATCAAATTATTATTTTTGCAATGAACTGAGCTTTTCTAATTATTACAGTGGAACTGTTAAGGTTGTCATGGTCTTCACAATATGAATATGAATTTATGAATTAAATGCATTATGTAAGTCATATACATGAATTAAATGTATTCTGAAAGTCATAGATATACTAATAGAAGTTATATTACTATAGCAGCTTCTGAGGTGTCTTCACTGCTTCTAATCATAATGTACCCCACGTCAGAGTGCACTGTCCCAACAGAAGTCATGGTCCCTTAAAATATAAATACATTCATGGTGCTTCTCTAACCTTTCTAATGGCTTCTGTGCACATTTAAATAAATCCATAGTCACTTCTAGGGCTTAAAGCATCATATTATATGTATCCAGACTGCTATTCTGACTTTAAATTTCCAGAAGTTCCATCAGGAATGGCATATCCATTAAAATAGGTTCCCATCTTCAGATTTTCCTATTATGATGCCTATAACCCATGATTATGATGTCTCACCCAAACTCTCTCCTACTTTTTTTACCCCTGTTTAACACACACAGACCATAGTTCTTATGTTTGAAAATCCCAAACTTATTTTCATCTCCGTTTTTTATTTGCTCATACTCTGCCTAGAACTGTTGAACGGGTAAGCTAATTCCTCATAGTTTTAAGAATCCAATCAAATATCACTTCTGGGGTGCCTTGGTGGCTCAGTCAGTTAAGCGTCCGACTCTTGATTTTGGCTCAGGTCATGATCTAATGGTTCGTGAGTTCGAGCCCCACCTCTGGCTCTATGCCGGCAGTACAGAGCCTGCTTGGAATTCTTTCTCTGCCTCTCTCTCTCTGCCCCTCTCCCACTTGTTCTCTGTTGGTCTCTCCAGCAAAATAAATACTTTAAAAAATGTCACTTCCACAGAGAAGCTTCCCCTGAACACCTTACTTAAATTAACCTCTTCTCTTCATGCTCAACTACACTATTTTACTTCCTTTATAAAACTTAACCCTATCTGAAATTACCTTTTGTATTTGTCCATCGTTTACTGCATACTTCCAAATGTAAGGAAGGCTATAACAAACTTTCTTGTACCATTTTCTTTTGCCATTTGTCAAATTATTTCGATAATATGTATTTGCAACAGATCAACTTTTATAGCCAAGTTCATATTGTCTTTTTTTTTAAAATTTGGACTCCTTTTGTTATGTTTTTAGGGAAAGATTTTTACCAATTTACATCTATTCTATCAGAATGCGGAAGTTCAGTACGTTATTAAATACAAAGAAAATAAAGTATTACACTGTTCTTTATTTAAATTCCATGATCTTTAGTATGTAGCAATTAAATATTTTTGGATGTTTATATAGGTAAAGTTAAATTTGAATTTCCCATGTCTCAACTTTTTATGACTAAGAAAAATTTTGACATAATACAGAGAACATGTTGCATATGCACATAGATCTATTGTTCTATATTATGTGACTCAAATTCAAAATGCAGTCTATGTGAATGAACCATTCAAATTCAAACCTACACAATGAGGTAATAGTGACTAAAAATAAAAATATTTTCGTAGTTTCAAAGTATTTCAGAAAAAAAATAATTCAAAAATAGAAATGAATTGCCTTTTAAGTTTTTATTTAAGTTCCAGTAGCTAACATACAGAGTAATATTAGTTTAGGTGCACAATACAGTAATTCAACACTTCTGTACAATATCTGGTGCTCATTGCAAGTGCACTCTTTAATCCTCATAACCTTTGAACCCATGCCCCACCCATATCCCCTCTGCTAACCATCATTTTTTTTCCTCTATTGTTAAAAGTTTGTTTTTTGGTTTACCTCTCTCTTTTTTTTAACTTTTGCTCGTTTCTTAAATTCCATACATGAGTGAAATCATATGGTATTGGTCTTTCTCTGGCTGACTTATTTCACTTAGCACGATACTCTCTAGCTCCATCCATGTTGTTGCAAATGGCAAGATTTAATTCTTTTTATGGTTGAGTAATATTCCATTATATGTATAGATATATATAGAGATAGAGATAGATTGATAGATATAGTTATAGATAGATTGATAGATTGATATACACATCTTCTTTATTCATTCACCAATCGATGGACACTTGGGTCCATAATTTGGCTACTGTAGAGAGTAGATAATGCTGCTATAAACATCAGGGTACATGTATCCATTTGGATTAGTATTTTTGCATTTTTGGGTAAATACCTAGAAGTGCAGTTGCTGGATTGTAGAGTATTTCTGTCTTTAAATTTTTGAGGAACATCCATACTATTCTCCAGAGTGTCTGCACCAGTTTGCATTCCCACCAATTGTGCAAGAGGGTTCCTCTTCCTTCACAGCCTGGCCAGCACTTGTTGTTTCTTACGTTTTTTTGTTTTTTGTTTTGTTTTGTTTTGTTTTATTTTAGTCATTCTAACAGGTGTGAAGGGATATCTCATTATAGTTTTGATTTGTATTTCCCTGGTGATCCATGATGTTGAGCATCTTTTCATGTGTTTGTTGGCCATCTGTACATCTGTATGTCTTCTCTGGAAAAATGTCTATTTGTGTCTTCTGTTCATATTTTAGCTATATTATTTGTTTTTTGGATGTTGAGTTGGGTAAGTTATTTATATATTTTGGATGCTAACCCTTTATTAGATATATGATTTGCAAATATCTTCTCCCATTCCAAAGGCTGCCTTTTAGTTTTGTGGATTCTTTCCTTCATTGTGCAGAAGTTTTTTACTTTGATGTTGTCCCAAGAGTTTATTTTTGCTTTTGTTTCTCCCTTGTCTTAGGAGACGTATCTAAAAAGGAAGTTGCTATGGCCAGTATCAGAGAGGTTACTGACTGTGTTCTCCTCTAGGATTTTAATGGTTTCCTGTCTTACATTTAGGTCTTTAATCCGTTTTGAATTTATTTATGTGTATGGTGTAAGAACGAGGTCCAGCTTCATTTTTTTGTATGTTGTGTCCAGTTTCCCCAACAGCATTTGTGGAAGAGACTGTTTTATTCCCATCGGATATTCTTTCCTGCTTTGTCGAAGATTAATTGGCCATATAGTTATGGGTTCATTTCTGGGTTTTCTACTCTGTTCCATTGATCTATGTGTCTATTTTTGTGCCAGCACCATACTGTCTTGATCATTACAACTTAGTAATATAACCTGAGGTCTGAAATTGTGATGCTTCCAGCTTTGCTTTGCTTTTCTTATTCAAGGTTGGTTTGACTATTTGGAGTCTTTTGTGGTTCCATGCAAATTTCAGGATTGTTTGTTCTAGTTCTGTGAAAAATTCTGTTGGTATTTTGATAGGGATTGCATTAAATGTATAGACCGCTTAAAAATGAATAATTATTTCCTTAGCTATATTGGATGAATATCAGAGTTGATTTCTTTTAATTCCATCAATTGTATATCTTACCAAAGTCTGTTATTCCTTAGTAAGGCCAAAAATTGACATATGCAGTTTTTATACAAATGTTGATTTGTGAGTCATATATTTAGTATTTTTCTTTACTTTTTTCTTTCTTACTTCACCTCATCATTATCACTTCTAAAAAATTCCTTAATGGGCAGAAAATTGTTTGTGTTCTGTCAATATGAAAAGTAGTCATGACAAAATAATAAAGGACCTGATTTTACCCCTGCCCAGTTATCACATCTTCTAAATAGGAATTTGATGCAGCTGATGTATTTGCATTAATAACATCTGCTGCTTTCATCATTAAATTCCACCCACTGTTTAATGCCTAGAGCTTCAAAAATATGAGAATTAGCTAAAAAGAGTTTCAAATGAAAGAAAAAAATAAATCTTTGAAAACATACATTACCACCTATAATCTTTCATAGTGGGAAAAATCAGCCCTCAGCCATACATGGAATACATCAAATTTCTTAATAGTGGAGAAAATTTAAATCAAAGGAAATTATTGGAGGAAAGTTAAGTCTATGTTAAATGAAGACTAAGATAATGAAATAATGAGTGTCATAAATTTGATGCTTATCTAAGATCTAAAAAGAGGACTCATTTCAATAATATATCTGAAATTGCATAACACTAGATAATTTGTAAGTAAGGAATATTTAAACTAATTTAAACACTAAATGCAGGTAATATACTTGTATATATATAATGCATATATAAAAATAAGTCTTTAAGCCTATATAACTTCAGTATGTGAAGACTACAGAACAAATAATACATTAGGAGGGGTGTAAGTAGGTAACCACAGACATAATGCATGGATATCCTTAGTTTTACAGCCCCTTTTTACTATTTGGTAAATAGAAATAAGAACTATATCTTCCCCTTAATTCACGAAAATACACTGGTTGACTTTGTCTACTATGGTAGATATTAAGAGTAGAATCATCTTTGAAGCCAAAGTCAAGTTACACATAACTTACAAGGATTAATCACGGACACTTCTTCACTTTTTTTTTTATTGAGATACAATTGACATGTAATATATATTTTTCAGGTGTACAACATAATAATTCCAAATCTGTACATACTCCAAAATGATCACCACAATAAGACTAGTTAATATCCATCACCATACATAGTTATAAATATTTTTCTTGTGATTAGAACTTTTAAGACCTATTCTGTCTCTCTCTTTTTTCTTTTTCACTTTATAATACAGGTTCATATACATTACATTAAGAGCCACCTTTATTTAGATATCAGAGCCTTGGTTTAGGGATTTTCTAACTGAGATTTTTTTTGCTGTAGGCCTTGCTAAATCTCTGCTTTGTCCTCATTTACAGATTACTAATATTCGTTTTGTCCAGTGAAATTATTATCTTCACTTTCAGAATTCACAGGTCCATTTGGCTGAACTGCACATTTCTTCCCCACCATTCTGCCCAGCAGCATCCTTCATAACACTACTAATGCTCTCATTGTACTTGGAAGTGGCTCACAGCTCCTCCTCATTAAGAGTTTGAAACATTCTCTAGAACTTGGAAATATATTTAATAAATACATAGTAAGTCATAGATTATTTTTCAGACTCCAAAAAATCCCAGAATGCTAAATTTCTATCTGACTGTAAATTAAAACTGTTAGATGATAGCTTCATCAGAATGGACCACAAATATGTACACATTAAGAAAATCTGTTTCATTGTATTAGGACCCTAATTTCAAATGATGTTATTAAATTTTTAAAAATGGCTTTTTATCTGAATACTATGCAAGTTAATTGTTGACGGTTACATATAGGCTTCATAGAGTATTAAGACACATATCCTGATTCATCAACCAAAATTTTATTCAGAATCTGAAATCAATGGCAGGCTTAATGCCTTTTAAAATAGATAGCACTGTTTTAATTAAAAATGTCAGCAATGTAATTACTTCTTAAGCAAAAGGCCACAGAGAGGAAAATTGGATGATACTTAAATTGAGCATATGAGAAAATTAATTTGCGTTAAAAAAGTAGCAATTAGACATTTCCATGGCAGCATGAGAGATCACAATTTTGTTTTTTACTCCTTTGCAAAGTAGATTTTTTAAATTTATTTATTTTAAAGGGAAACCAAACCAATAGAAGTATGGAAAATAGCACTAGCTGCAAAACCAAAGAATGCATGGTATCTTAAAATGTTATAGGATATTTCATATTGCACTTGATTCTTTCAGTCGTTTGTTTCTTTATTCCCCAAATAAATTATTCAAACTAAAATTTTAAGTCCTGTTCAAGTCTCAAATGATGAGATATCTATAGTTTTTGTGGTTTCTTAGATGGTTGCTAAATATGTACTGCTTGATATCTGAGCAGACTGATCACTTAAGGTGTGTAGGCAGCAAGAAGAAATAGTTGTCTTTCCCTTAAATTCTATTATGCTTTGTGCACAGATTCTTCATTCTCAGTATCTTTTTACAATTTACAAAATAGGAATTTCAAAATAAATAATTATTTATGTACAATCATGACATAAAATCTTCAAAAAAGACACACTGAGTTTACTTGATTGAATGCTTTTTCTTTTTCTTTTCTTTCTTTTTTTTTTTTTTGTTTAATCATAATTGTTACATTATAATTTGATAAATACAAGGAAGGTAGGCCTTATCATTTAGATACATTCTGTAATGAGCCTTTAGACTTACTAGGATTAATCGGCTTGTCTTTCAATGCTTACTCTGTTTCTCTTTTCCATTAAAAACTTCTGCCATAACTGATAGAGGGGTGATGTACATGGTTACCTAGTAGATTTAAAACACTACATCATCTTACTGACTATAGGTCATAGTCATGATCACCTTCTCTTACCCTTCACCTGGACCAGATTTCATACCACAAGGAAGAAAGTAATAATATCTATTTTCTATTTATTTAGTTATGATGGATCGCTCTCTCTCTGAAACCTTATTTCATTCCATTGCTTCTAGAGAAAAGTAAGACTAGCATGTAAGCTAAAATGCTCATGTGCCGGTTGTGCCAAATTTTACTAAAGATATTTATATAATTAGGTTATAAAATATTAAAGAAACAAAACTTTTTTCAAAATATGAAATATCCATATACACTTAATGGGATCTGACTGAAGCCTTTATTTTCTTAATGTAGAAGAGCAAAGATTAAGTGCCCCTAATAATTTTCATATTGTCTCCTTATTTTCATACTTAAATAAATTCCTTGGTTGTAGAATCTCTGAAATTTCTACTCTTTCAAATTAGTCTAACCTCCTCAAAAAGGCTTTTTTTCTTCTAAAAAAACTTTCTATTTTTCCTAGGTATTTAAATAATACTATTTTAAAATTCACTTTTTCTTACAACAAATATCCTCAGATGATATTTTTTCTATTTTTTCAAGTTTTTATTTAAATTCCAGTTAGTTGACATACAATGCAATATTAGTTTCAAGTGTAGAATTTAGTGATTCATGACTTACATACAACACCCAGTGCTAATCACAAGTGCCCTCCTCAATACCCATCACCCATTTAACCCATCCCCCTCCCACTTCCCCTCTAGCAACCTTCAGTTTATTCTCTATAGTTGAGAGTCTGTTTTCTGGTTTGCCTCTCTTTCCCCACCCCCCCCCCCACACATGTTCATCTGTTTTGTTTCTTAAATTCCATATATGAGTGAAATCATATGGTATTTGTCTTTCTCTGATTGACTTATTTAGCTTAGCATAATACTCTCTAGTTCCATCCATGTCATTGCAAATGGCAAGATTTCATTCATTTTAATGGGTGAATAATATTCTGATGTGTGCATACATATATACATATATATTGTTATTATATATTTATATATGTATTATAATATATATAATATACATATATTATCATATATATCACTTTTTATTTATCCATTCCTCAGATATTACTGAACCATAATATCTCACCTTAGAATAAAATAGATCAAAATTTAACAGAACAAGAGTGATAATGTGATGATATTTTAATATGAGTATTCCTATGCTTCATTTCCTTTCCATGGAGCCCAGTTTATGGATTTTCCAGGTGGCATTCATTCTCATCCATCAGTGATTAAATCTTAAAGGAAACGCAAACATTTTTTTTTCTCAAATTATTCAGTGTTGTTTTTCATTTGAAATATCTCTAAATTTCAATGCTTTAAGTTATTTACTTTTAAAAATTTAACTTAATTCCTTCGATTTTTTTTTTCGTGGAAGAGAAATAGTGAAGTACTGAAATTTTGTATGTTTTTTCTTGTTTGTCTTGGATTAGGTCAAATGTAATTGTCTGAAGAATCCTGCAATGGAGCCAGTAAGTATATGGCTGACACAGAAATGTTTCTCTGCAACTGATAAAAGTGATACGAACTTAAGTTTAGCATTGAAATTATAAGAAAATAAGGAAGAAATGAAAAGAAAACAATTGAGAGTGGATGTGTGTTGTGGTCATAGAGAACTTGAAGTACAATTGATAATGGGACTCTCCACTGAGAGGATAGTCAGAGAAAGATCATTCCATGGAGACACGAGAAAGAATGATCAGAAAAATTGGAGTAAAACCTTGATGTCATCGACTCATAAAAAGAGGATAGAATCACAATGTAGAAAGATATGCCAATGGTAAAAAAATGATTCAGGGAGATTAAATACTAATTAAAATGTATCCATTTGATTGAACAATCAGTAAGTTTATGGGGGTCACATTTATGACTCATTCAATGGAATGGTAAAAATGGATGCTTAAATGCAGTAAGTGAAGAAAGCTGATGAGGTGATGAACCAATTATAAATTATAGTTTGGATAACCTCCACTGGCAAACTAAATGTAGGCAAGGAAATAGCAGAGTTAAGTATTGGAGGAAGGAGGGGTATACTACTGAGGTTTTTTCAGCCTCATGGCATCTATATTTTATCTGTTCAGGAGAAAGCATGATCCTTGACAGAGAAAAATGAGGTGGTGAGAGGAACTGCCTGCAAAAACAATCATGTAAGATGAGTAGGTCAAAAATTTGACATCGTTACCTTAAGTAAAATTATGACCTAAAATCAATTACACAGAACTGATGCTTACCAAGAATAAAGTATAAAAGAAATTATGTACAAGACTCATGTCTGGATTTTGAACTGACACATTTCCCTATGTCAAAATACTTGCATACTAAATTTTACAACTCTAAATAAAATGCAAATGGCACCCTTTAGCTGTGTCCAAGCCCCCTCAGTAGTGGTGCCTGGGTCTTGGTGGTGGACAGAGCCCGAAGTTACACGGGGGCAGTACCATCTTAGCATTCACTCAGGGAGGAGGCACAGTGTGTGATTGACTATGGTCTCAACATTTGCACTTGGCATTGGATGAACAATATGGTGACACGAGAGCCTGGGATTCTTTGACTACAAAAGACCAGATATTTATTCCAACTTGGAGTAGCCATGTATGTTTTAAAGAATGGTTGAAGAAGGCATAGACTGATATCAATGGGGGCTAGACAGGATGAAGACTGTGTGACTTGAAGCACAAGAAGGATTTACCATGCCATTGCTGGCATAAAAATAGCAGCAGCCACATTACTTGGAATGTAGGTAGCCTCTAGAAATTGTACAGACAGCCAACTTTGCTGCTTATATTTACAGTGGCCATTTAGTGACTACTTTAGAAGCTCTTCATATCCTAGTAAGTGATACTTTTTTTTCATACTTTCTAAGCAAAAGGCTATATTTCATGGGAAAATGGGGTGCTTGTTAAGCTGCCTTGAATTTACAATTATGGTCACTCATGCTTCAGGAAAGGATAGAAAGTTTTAAAACACATCTTACAAGTTAATTGATCCGGCGTTTTTTGAAGCATTTGTAGTTATTATGTGTTTAATATTAATCTGTGGTAGTATCTTGCTCTAGATGTACAGATGTTTACGTAACAGTATGATTACTCTGTAACTGGAACATTTTCAGCATCTCATTTTAAAGGTCTGGTATTGTTTTTAAATACCATTTTGTGGGAGAGTCTGGACATCCCTTGGCTTGGATTCTTCTACTAAGCTTTATAGTCTGTATAAGCACATGGATTAATTATGTCTAAAAAGGCCCTGGATATATTCCACACTTCTATAGTGATTCTATTACATTAGGTATTCTTTATTTAAACTTCAGTTTCAACTAGTTTAGCTCTTCTCTTTAAGGAGTGACAAGACACGCTGTTGATAGTACTTTGAGTGTTTATCTTGCTATTTCATGGGAAACTATTGTAATATTTTTGCACCTTTAAAGATATTAGTTTTTGTCTACCAAGTCAGCCTATGTCTTCTCAAAAAGATGAAAAGGTAATGAATGACAATCTCTCTAATATGTATGCAAATCTTCATAATAATGGAGAAAACTTAACTGGTGTATTTGAATAGCAAACTGGAAAAAGTTCCCTAGAGAAATGGAAATCTGATAGCTTTATGAGGAAAGGTATTTAAAAGACTAATCTGTAATTCTGCTACTAAAAGAATTTGAATATCAAATGTGTCTGAAAAAGGATTTTCCTTATGTTAAGCAGATTTTTAAGATGTCCCTCATGACCTTTACCTCCAGGTGTTAGTCCCATGATTATGTCATGTTACATGGAAAATGATGTTGCAGATGTAGGCAAGATTACTAAGGAGTGGACCATAAAATGGGGAAATTATTCAGGTGGCACTAATCTAATAACATGACTGACAGATCCCTTTTAAGCAGAAAGTTTTCTCACTGTTGGCAAAAGATTAAGTCAGAAGGATTCAAAGTACAAGAAGGATCCATACCATGTCGTTGCTGGCTTGAAAATGGAGGGAGCATATGAAAAAAAATGCAGGTGACATCCACAAACTGAAAGCAGATCCTAGCTGACAGCCAGCAAGGGAACAGGAACTTCAATCTTAAAACAAGAAACTGAATTCAGCCAACAACCCAAGAAAGAGGGAAAGAGAAGTCTTCCCCAGAGCCTCCAGATAGGAACTCAGCATCCTGACTCAACATTTGACTTTGGCCTTGTGAATAATTAAGCAGAGACCCAACTGAGAATGTCTGTCCTCATTGACAGAAACTGTGAGATAAGAAAAGGGTGTTGTTTCAAGCCATAAAGCTTAAAGTAATTTGTTACTCAGCAATAAAAAACTAAAACAGTCCTCAAATAATGTTCTCTAAAGGCAATCATCTTAAGGTTTCCTAATGTAAAACAAGAATAATTACCTCTCTTATCACAAAAGTGACCTCAGTATATGATTGGTTTCTATTTCTATTAGCATTCTATTATTCTAGAGATATTTTAAATGTTGACTCCTTCATCAAAATAAATGCACTAATGGCAATTTGAAGAATCTACAAATACTTTATTTCTTCATTGGTGAAATAACAATTATAAAAATTTGAATGCACTAGTATGCTAAACCTCTTCACTGGTAAATTTACATTTTATTTGGCATTAAAACTCAAGGCACTTCTATGTGTGGTAAACTGTATTATTTCCTCAAATTATTTCTATTCTGCCCAACCTGGCCATGGCTTCCTTGTGGGATCATTATACTTTCACACACCTCATTGACTATACATGTGACTTACTTTGGCAGATGGAAAGAAAACAGAAGTAACAGTAGGTCAAGTTGTGAAATAAAGCCATAAGAGGCATGGCCAGTTTCCCATTGTCCTTGTGGAGTTTTGCTACTTGCCATTAGACACAGGACCCAGATGAATGTGGCAGCTTCAGCCTGGATTCTACCTTCAGCCATGTTTCAACAATGAAGATATATGGAGGTGACTTGGACTCACACCAAAGACTGGAGTTCAGCCTAGCCCAGATGTACCTTGCTGACTAAGATGAGATCAGCTTAATCTCAACCAACATGCATACCTCTTAGTATGATATAAATGCTTGTTCTGTAGCCATTGGCATTTTTGTGAGTTTTTGTAATGCACTATTATCTCAACAAAAATTTGACCAGTACATCCATTTGTATTTGTTTGTTTGTTTGTTTTTGGTTAGACTCCACGTATGAGTGGAATTATATGGTATTTGTCTTTCTCAGTCTGACTTATTTCACTTTGATTGATATATCACATATTCCTTATTCATTTGTCTACTGATGGACACTAACAAACAAAAAACAGAATCAGACCTATAAATACAGAGAACAAACTGATGGCTACCAAAGGGGAAAGAGGTGGCAGGTTGGGCAATGGCTGAGGGGAGTGGGAGATTCAGGCTTTCAATTATGGAATGAATAAGTATCAGGAATAAAAAAAAACACACAGCATAAGGAATCTAGTTAGTAATTTTGTAGAGGTGATACAACAGGACAGATGGTAGATACACTTGTGGTGAACATATCATAATGTGTAAACTTGTGTAATCACTAAGTTGTACATCTGAAACTAATGTAACATTATGTGCCAATATACCCAAATAAAAAGCTGTAATAAAAAATTTGACTAACACAATCTAAAAGCAGATACAATTTATGAAGAATATGTGATATAATGGCTTGGGTATAGGAGAAGTATTAATTTTCTTATTGTAACAATAGGAATAATACTGCTTTACTAATGAGTTTAACCCTGACCTAACAGAAGAATATTAACAACTCAAAGCTCCATTTTACTTTCCATTTTGATATTAATCCCTTTTAATTTAGCTTTCTCTCATTGTATAATAGAAGTATAAGCTTAGAAGTAATTATTACCTAGTACAGAATATTTTATGACTGTTTACAACATTATTCATATTAAAAGCATAAATTTACTTCCTCTTACTTGAGGTTGATGGCCTAGTCATAATTACTTTATTTAGGGAAAAAGATATCTGTTTTGACCTCAAGATAATTATGGTACACAACTTTGTTATATATTAAGTTATCCATAAATATTGAATGACTGACACAAATACAACAAATGAATCAGTGACATAGTGAATAAATCCAGTTCTTGGCCATTCAAAACCACCCCAGAAGACTGATTGTAACTATAATGCATTACTATAGTAATACATAATGATGATATAGAAAATTATTTTATTAATGATATATTTGAATTTAAATAACAAAGGATTTTTCCCCTATTTTGAGGATCTAGCAATACGAAAAATAGAAGTACTTTAGGTAATAGAGCTACCATGTGCCAGGACAGAGCATTATCTTTAAAAATCAAAAATTATGCTCTGCCTCATTGCCAAAGTAATCAATTTCATAGTGTGACTATTTAGTCAGTTTTACAGATGAAGGTAATACAGGGGAAAGGTTTAGAAATATATTATTAAGTCTACTTAAGAAAAATACATTTTAGAGTACGGTACTTAAGCTAAAAATTTTATATGCCTAATGGGAAACAAAGTGCACTAAAGACTGAGTGGAAAGAATGGATGTTCAATTTTGGTGATAGCGATAAAATAGAGAAGCATATTTAAAGAAAACTAAAACCCATCCAAATAAGCCTTATTTTGTACTCCAGTCCTTCTGTGAAACTCTTCTGAGATGGTAAATAAGTCCAGGACATGCTGCTCTTAAACACAGCAAAAAAAAAAAAAAAAAAAAAAAAAAAATTACTGTAATACTTAAGATATTTGGCACTAATTGGAACTATTTTGTAATACTGGGTAAATACAAATATGAAAGTATAAATTTTTTCACATATCACTGAGAATAAAACATATGAGAACATAGGAAAATGTATGAGAAGAATGGAGAATTCTTATAGTATATAAAAATGTAATATATGGTAATGAAACAATAAAGTGTTCCTAGGTATATTTCAGAAAAATATTTTAAATATATCATGTGGTTGATATTAAGTTTTTAAGATTATATTAAGAAAAAAACAATGTTTTCTTTTAAATAGCATAAAATGTAAATGACGTTGTGAATAACCCTATTTTGAAACACTAGTTTCTATACATTTGCAAAAAAACTGAGAAAGAATACAGATTTAATCATACAATTAAAAAATTTAATTGTTAAAACGTTCATACTGTTAGAGAAAATTTCCAAAGGAATTATATATGTGCAAATATTTATGTATGTAAACACACATTTATCTAACCAGTTAGTAAATCTTTAAACATTTCAATCAATATTTTTGTTGATCAAAATTAAATAAATAATTCAGTATTTTTTTTCTAGTTATTAAAGTCATAACAAACCATTCTAATGTGTAATCAGTTTTTCTTTCATCCTTTTGATCCCAAAATAATGTTTGACTCTTTTTTATTTAATAGAATCTGGAGAACTCAAGGAGACAACTTTATAAGAAAACTAAGATTTTAATTTACAAGTTCTGCATAAAATCCTGTCTCAGAGAAATTTCTTGGCTCATAATTAAAAATATATGCTCAAAATGTGAAATACCCCTGGTTTCGCATTTCTCTTATAGGGCAATTTTAACCTCTTCTTTTTTTATTATTTCTTTCATTATTTATGCATTTATTTTTGTCTCGTTAATGTGAAGAATTTAAATTTAGTTTTGTTTCCATTTAACTGAATAGTTAAGATATCTATAGGAAATACTACCCCCCTACCTTTTTTTAACTTCAGAGGGCAAAATCTGTCACTAGCTCTTCTAATCACATTGGATTAGTTACAAACTAATTGAATAAGCAATATATCATGCCATCTAATAAAAGCTTCCAAATTTCAGAAAAGATGAGAGTAGCATCTCTCAGATGTCTAATTACTCATGATCTAACAGAAAGCTTAGAGTGTGAACTAGGAATATGGGTTGGCACATTTCTTCTCTGCTTTTTCTAATATAGACTGTCTTATCAGGGATTTTAGAAAGTGTCAAAAATGATTTTGTTTCATTTCTTCACACATTGTAGAAATCTAGAAATCATTATACTTAAATTTTTTGATCCCAGGATGAAGGAGCTTTCGTTTGAATGGCAGACTTAACATTTTAGGAAGGAGCAAGCCTTTGTTAAATATCTCTTTAACTCATCTAATTAAGTCCACTTTCATCTAACTGGTACTTGGTATTCTCTGGACATTATGCTCTAAATCAACAAATTTGCTAAAGTCCTTTTATGTATATTTCAAATTCCAATATGATACACAAAACAAAAATCTTTTAGAAAATGTCTTGAGAAGTTCGTTGTGATGAGGTAGACAGACACAAGCAGCTGTAAGTGCTGTGTCAGAATAAGTTGATTTTTTTTTTGTAAAATTAAAAGAAAATCACCTCAGGGGCTTGAATAGTCATATCTAATGCTCCACTGCAAGGCAAGACAGCTTTGCATGTATCCACATGTATCTATACATGGGTAGGACTCTGTTTAGAAAGCCACTTCTGAAAAGAATTTTTTTTTTTTGAGAACCATAAGAAAGCCATTATTTCTCTAATATGCAATCACATTCCAGGAGATACATTATCATCTAAGGTTTTACTGGCATTAAGACATTACCAATATAATACAGAAAAACAGCAATATTAAATACCATAAAGTGTTAAGGGAACTACAGATCATTTTAACCTACAAAGAGTAGAAAAGATTTCATAGAGGGTATATAATTTGAACTATAATTTCATAGATAAGAGGGATTTGGAAAAGTGAAGAAGATAAAGAATATATTAGATAACAGCATACTCTAATACAAATGGAAAAAAGTTTGGTATGTGAATAAAATGACATGAATAAAAAATATGAGACCCCAATACTATCAAGTCAAAGTAGATACATTATATTGGCGGATAGTAAGTTCTAATGGAAATTGGTAGATTTGTAACTATATATGCTTCCCATTTTTCCTTTTTATTTATTTATTTATTTTAGTAATAAAACCTCTTTCCTGGTGACAGTTGGTACATTGTCTTCACCTGATACAAGGAAGAATAAGTGAGCCAGATCCAGCTAAAAATCTTAGCCCTCTGGACAAGGTGATATATTCATAGAAAAGTGACCACAAATGTGTCAACCAGACTTCCTCTATGATTTTTGATTCTGAGAAAGAAAGAACTGTTGAGATTTCTGGAGAGAGATATAGTCTTTGAAAGAGCAGTTTGCCATCAGGCTTGGCCTTATTAGGCTTCTTTAATATTTTCATCCAAATTGTCTTAAATCCAGACCTTTACATGAATAAAAGGAAGTAAAATCAAGGAAAATGGGAGTCCAGGGGTGGGGAAAAAGAGTAGAGAATTGACAACATCATTTAGCATTTAAACTTCTCCTTGCCTGACTTTTCAATTATGTAAGACAAAAAAACTCTTCTTCTTCCTTTTGTTTTATATTATGCAACTAAAATAAATGTTTCAAACTTGGAATGGTTATGTATAGGCAAAAGTTTGGTCACAGAGAGGAGAATGTGTTTAGTGTATGTAATCAGTAAGTAATAATGATAAATCACTTACTAAACATTTTCCAGTATAATAATGTACACACACTCAGGAAATGCCTTCCTTATACTCAGGAAGATGCCTGGCCAAGTGTCCTCCTAGAATACAGAAAGTGGTCAATCAGTATTTATGGAATAAATGAGGAACTGAATGGCCAGGCTATAAAAACAAATGAAATACATCTTAATCCTCTTCTTCAATGAAAGTGTTTATATGTTCTTTTCCTTCCCTCATTCTATCTACTCAGTTCTTGGTTATTTCTATCCTTGCACAGAAGGTTTAGCTATTTTACTAATATAATTTGAGTGAAGAAATAATAATAAAGTGTATATATGACAAGGGAAGTATTAATGTTTGCGACGGACAAAAAAAATTGACCTAATAGAATAGAAAGACCATTCATTCTCTAAAATTGTAGCCGAGGAGAAAAAACAACAACTTGCCTGATAGCCTATGAGTGCTTAATTATCAGAACAATGAATAAACTTTTATTTTGTAGAAAACAGAAAGTAACTGCAGGACAATTAATGACATAATAAAATGAACAGAATAATGAACAGAATAATGGCATAATCAAAGCAAGGTTTTAAGAAGATCAATCTTGCAGCTTTTGGTAGAGAATAAAGTGTGTGTGTGTATGTGTGTGCATGTGCACGCAAGCAAGTGCACATATTCAAATGTTGAGAAAAATACTTTCTAGGTTTAGGAGACAGTAACTTATATTTTATTGTTACCATTTCTCTGCTACTTTAGTCTAAGTTCAAGAGCTATGTGTTCTTTTATTCAAATTTCTCTGATGCAACCAAAGCAAGAGCATAGTCCACAAAGCTGATGGATCTGCCTATAAAAGTATTGAAAAATCTGTAGATTAGGAGTCTGGTCAGGCTCATCTGCATCCTCTGCACAGGGCCTTCTAAGACCTACACAAGGAATCTATTGGGTTCTTACCTAGAGGCATCTGCTTCCAAACTCATTCAGGTTGTTGGTAGAATTCAGGTCTTTTTGCTTGCAGAACTGAGGCTCTGGTTTCCTTTCTGGTTGTCAACCGGAGACTACCCTCAGATTTTATAGGAATTCCTGGTCACATGGTGACCTCCATCTTCCAGCCAACAATGGCGGATTAAATCCTCTTCATGCTTCAAATCTCTTTGACTTCTTCTTCTGCCACCAGCCTGAGAAAATTCTCCGCTTTGTAAAGATGCATGGGATTAGATTACACCCACTCAGACGATGTCTCTATGTGAAGTCACAAATTAGTAACTTTAACTACATCTTCAAAATTCCCTTTTGCCATGTAATATAAAATAATCATTGGTGTAACACCAGAGGCAAAGGTTACAAAGACTATCTTTTTTTATTAAATTGTGGTAAGAACACTTAACATGAGATCTACACTCTTAATGAACATGTAAGCACAAAATACAGTATTGTTAACTATAGGCACAATGTTGTAAAGCAGATCTCTAGAATTAATTCATCTTGCAAAAGTGAAATTTTATGCCTGTTGAGTAATAAATTCCCATTTCTCCTGGCAACCATCATTCTATTTGAATTTGACTCTTCTAGATACTTCATGTAAGTGGATTCACATAGTATTTGTCCTTCTGTGACTGGTTTATTTCACTTAGCATAAAGTCCTCCAAGTTCTTCCATGTTACTGCATATGATAGGATTTTATTTTTTAAAGCTGAATAATACTCCATTGAATATATGTACCACATTTTCTTCATCCATTCATCCACAGATGAACATTTAGGTTATTTCCATATCTTGGCTACTATGAATAATGCTACAATGAACATGGGCATTCAGATCTCTTCAAGATCCTGATTTTCATTGGAATATACCCAGAAATGGGATTATTTGATTAGAAGGTAGTTCTATTTTTAATTTTTGAGGCACCTCCATAGTGTTTTCCATAGTGGATATACCATTTCACATTCCTACCAACAGTGTACAAAGATTCCAGTTTCTCCATGTCCTCACAAACATTTGCTGTCATGTATATATTTTTTAAATAAAATAGCCACCTTAACAAGTGTGAGGTGATGTCTCATTGTGATTTTGATTTGCATGTCCCTATGACTAGTGATGTTGAGCACCTCTTAATGTCCTTGTTGGCCATTACTAAGCCTTCTTTTATTAAAATGTCTATTCCAATTCTTGCCCATTTTTTAATTGAGTGATTTGTTTCTTAGCTATTGAGTGTAGGGGTTCCTTATATGTTTTGGGGATTAAACAATTATCGGATATGTAGTTTGCAAATATTTTCTCCCATTCCATGGGTTGTCTTTTCATTTGTCGTTTCCTTTGCTGTACAGAAGCTTTGCAGCTTAATGTAGTTCCACTTGTCTGTCTTTGTGTTCATTATCAGTGCTTTTGCTTTCATATTCAAGAAATCATCACCAAGGAAGGCCAATGTTTTTTAAAGATTTTATTGTTGTTTTTTGGTTTGGGTTTTTTTTAAGCTATTCTAGATACTTTGTGATTCCATATGAATTTTAGGATTGTTTTCTCTGTTCCTCTATAAATGCTATTGGGTTTTTGATGGGCATAGCAGTGAACAAGGGCCATCTTAATATTCTGCCCAATACAAGGAAAATGTATTTTCAGACAGAGTCTGATGTTCAAATTGATTTAATAGCAGAATTCCATGTTAGCCTTTAAGTATCTCCCTCAAAAAACCATCATATTTCTATTTCTTTGGGAGATTTTTTAAATCAATTTTTTGTACCATTCCACAAGTTAAACTGTCTTCATTTTCTTAAAGCATTGCATACATAGTAGAAAGATTTTGATTCACTGGTTTTCACCTTTTACAAAAAAAAAACAAATTTGCTAGATGATAAGTGACAATTTTAAAAGCATAAAAAGTCATGATGGCAAAGAAGCTGCTAAAGTATAAGGCCATCAATAGGTATATTTACAGGTGAATTATCAGAAAATCATAGGCCAAAATTGTCGACTATTGAGAAGGTAGAATGCTTGAACTATCAGATAAATTCAATTTATATACGTAATGAGCCAAATGTCAGTCTAACCAAGAGCCACTGTAGTTCCTGAATTATATGCCTTGTCTGTCTTAAGTTAGCAATTTAATAGGATAATTGGTGAGATTTACAGCTATTAAAGCACAACCTTAAGGAGATAATTTTAATACTTGATAGCATAGGTAGACACATTTGTTAGTGCTAAAAGTGGCAGGACCTATTATTGAATTACAGGACAGAATAGCAGTGAATTATGGAAAAATTATAATAAAAAAAAAATTAAAATTCTCAATGGAAATGTGCATTTGCATTTCTTAAAAAAATCTGAGGAAATGGGCTTTAAAATTTTCAAAAAATAATATTAAAAATAAAAATGAAAGAACAAAAAGTTGAAAATACACCTGGAAGATCTTTTTGTTTACTTTGTGGTACATATTTAGTTAATACGAAAGTGTCATCAATCACAATATACCACACCATCAAGAACCCCAGTGTGATTTGACTATATCTCTCTGAGAGTTTTGTAAATGGTTACATATTTTAACATTTCAAAGATTGTAGATGCTTTAGATTTAATATATTCACTTAATAATTATGTGCTTAATTTCTTCAAAGTATGAGCTCTCTCACAGTCAGCTTTGCTTCTTAATTCAGTGAAATGAGCTTTGGGTTTAAAGTGTTTGCTCCACTGTTTCTGACCATCCTCCTCTCAAAAGATCAGATAAAAATTATGATGACCAAACTGGTAAGACCAATCAATTTTTATACTGGTTCAATGAACTATGCACATGCTACCATTTACCCTTGCACAAGATATAGGATGTCATTTTAACTGCCAGTAAAATGGTACAGAGTAAAATATGAAAATAGTAATTATGTCATACCTATTTCAATGTTTTTTGAAAGAACGTAATGAACATATGATTTTTAAAACCTGGGTTTTTCTTGGTGAATTTCAAACATGTTAATATATGTTATGAAAACTTATTTCCATTTATGAAACAATACTTGGAAATGGTAACATAGTAAGTGAAAGTTCATTAAAACAGAAGGCGCCTCTGTTACACTGTATCGCTATTGAAGTTAAGCATTAGGATATGCACCTTTATGCCCTTTGCTTAATCTCATTGCCTGTCAGCTTTGCTTTTTCCATTTCAGCAGTCTAACTCTCAGAATATTAGTTACCCAGGAGGCTTTATTTCATAGCAGAGAAGCTCTCTGATTTATATAATCATGGAGATTTCCTATTTGAGGTCAGTTATTATGTTATGTGTCACATCTCTTAAAAATTAAATATAGCCATCTTTATCTTTCTGCTTCACCTGAGGAGCCAGTGTGTCACGCTTATTACCCAGCCCATAAATTGCTCTTTAAAATGAATTGGATTTATTTGGCTTAAAAAAAACTTTGATATTTAAATTAAACACAACCTTAATTAAATTTGTACTTTAAGAGGAAAAGCAATGATCCTTCACTATGACTAGAGGGAAATAGCTTTAATTGTGCCCACTATTTCAGAGATGATCCAATTTTACTTTTACTTATAAGAAATATGTCAATATTTTGGCAACTCTTTTACAAGCTATTTATACATCTTTTATCAAATCTCTGCATTCATTTCCAATGTAAACACTAACTTTTATTACTATAAGAACTTATTTTAATCTTTACTTGAAGATTTGTCTGGTTGTTCTTAATTAATTTCAATGTACTGAATTAAGTTTTTGAATCATATTTCATTCCCTAACACAAAATTTAAAGTGTTTTTAATAAATTAAAACAAAATAAAACGTTTTAACATTACATACACATATTAAGTGCCCATTGTCATTTTAAGATTTGGAAATGGAATTTAAACCTTATCTCCATTCTTTTATAAATATGTGCCTACAGGCTTGTCACCTAATATCATTTTTTTTATCTATAATTGGGAATAATAAGGTAAATATATAAATTAACACAGAGCCTGAAATATTATAATGAGTCAAAATAGTAGCTATAGTTTAATCAATCTTATTTTAATTATAAAATATTTTATATAAAAATTGCCTTATGTTTCTTTGAAAGTCCAGTTGTATTGTTTTGTTTTGTTTTAAATTTGTCCTAATCTGTATTTAATCTGTATTTCCAAGGTTAATTTATACTTCAGTTCACACAATTTTACGAGCGTTAAAAGTATAAAAGGGTAAGAAGTCAGAAATTATAATCACAGAATTTTATAATTGAATGTATCTTAAAGATCATCTCATCCATCACCTTCATCATGAGACAAATACTAGTTACATAAAGCCCAGCTAATTATAAGCAGACTATTGATCAGAACTAAGTTATAATGGTGACATTAAAGCGATCCATCTAGAATGCCAAATCATCCTGCAAAATATACAACTCTTAAACTTCTATTAATTTCTTTAGAAAAAATAATATAGTACATAAATATTTTGATGAAAATTGTACATTATTGGAAAATTTTATCCTATTAATTTGGTAGAAAATGCATATGTACTTCATCCCATTTTTCTAAATTCCTTCTTTTATTCACTCCCATTGATTACAGGAAAAGAGCAACTAAGTACATTTATTTGCCTGAATTAGTTCCATTGTATGTGTAGTTGCTCGGAAATTACCATCTGTTGAAATCTGTCATTATAGAAATTCAGAACATAATTTATATAAAATTGCGTTAATTATCAATTGCTGTATAACAAATTATCCTTGACCTCTGTGGCTTTTAGCAACAAGATGTATTATCTCAGTTCCTGTGGGTCAGGGAGCGAGACGCTGCTTGGCTGTGTCTGATGGCTTTGGTTACCCAAACAGCTGCTTTCAAGGCAGCTGAAAACAGTAGTCCTTTCAAGACATTTATAGAGAAAGAACCCTTTCCAGCTCACTCATGTGGTTGTTGGCAGGATTCGGTTCTTTGCACACTATTGGCCAAAATCATCCTTTATCTCCTTGCTATGTGGACATTTTCACAGGAAATTACAACATGGCTGCTGGTTTCTTCGGAGTGAGCAAACAAAAAGGGAAGAGAGAGGGAGAGAGAGAGAGAAAACACAATGGAAATCACAATTTGTTAAAGCCTAATCTTGGAAGTAGCATATCACAATATACCTTTTGCCATTTAACATTTATTAGAAGCAAGTCACCTGTTCCTGTCTATATTCAAATGGAGGGATTTACACAAGGGTGTAAATATCAGGCGGGTGGGGAACACTGGGATCCATTCCAGAAGCTGCCTACTGCAGAGATTATAAATGAGGGAGTGGCTTTACAAGTGTCTAAACTCTTCATATAATTTTCCCATGTTCATGTACAAGGGGCTTTATTTAAAAAAATGATCAAGATGTTTTATTCTAAGTTCTTCATTTTGTTTTGCTGAATATATATATATATATATATATATATATATATATATATTTTGTTTTGCTGAATATATATATATATTTTTTGTTTTGCTGAATATATATATATATACATATATATATATATTAATGATGAGCTCCATGCTACTTATTGAAACAATTTTTTTAAAGACAAGTGAAATATTTATAGAAGTCAAGATGATAAGTAATAATAAGCATGTAAGATGTACCTTATAGTCTCAATTTTAAAGTTGAGAATCTATTTATATTTTCCATTTTTCTTTGTTATTTATTTGTAGTTATTCACTTCAAGTTATAAAACTCACTTTCACTTTACAATTTTTATTTTGTGGCAAACATATTAAACTCAGCTTAGTACAATGAATGTGGAAGAAAATTCCTTTTGATCTCAGAAACACAATTGAACCTTCAATACACAAAAATACATAACATATTCCAGCAGTGTACTTTTTAATTATATTAAGCCCTCACTAAACTAGATGGATTCTCCTTTGTAATAATGACCAAATGAGCTGCCTTTCTACTTCCAAATTGGAGACTCACTGATAGAACACTGGAAATGCAATTCACACAGATAAGAAACTAAGAGAAGGAAAGTGGATTTATTAACTTAGAAACTAATAATCTTAGCAAGGGAATATTTGACATAAAAATCAGAAAAATAATTCAAAAATATTTTTAAAAATCACCAAAAAAATTAGTATCAGAAAACACAATAAAATATAATCTGGATGTCTGAGTACCATACTTTACTTTAAAACAGAAACAAGTACTACTTTTCACAAATTTGGGGGAAACTCATGAATTTAAGTTTTTGTTGGAAGGTTCAATACAATAATGAATAGTTCATGCATTTTAAAGTCACGTGGCTTTCCCTTACATTTGTTTTGGATTTCATATTCATCTTACATTATGAGACACTTAACATCTTATGTGTATTATTGAAATAATGATTATGTAAATTCTGTTAGGAAAAAATAAAACAGTGTAAATGAAGCACTGCCACAGATTCTTCCCTAGCAAACTCTCAACAAAGGTAGGATACAATATTGGAGGAGTAAAATTTTCATTTGCATACAGTGTTGTTCTCTTATTGTAACTTATAATCAGATAACTATTCTATTTTCAGTATGGACAAACTTGAAGACGAAAATAAACAGAAGGGAAAACTATTTCCAACATTAAACTACGAACAAGAGATAACCATGATTACTGTACTATGTTGTTGCATGTTCTCTCAGACTGTGTTCAATACCTATACCTACCTATATACATTTCAAACAAACTTCTAACCTTACTACTTTATGATCCAAGTTTTAATATAAACACTGAGGGAGGAAATATACATATAAACTGATTCCCTGTCATAGACACACACACAGAAATTTAAGGTTCATATTTTTCCCTTCTCATTATTTTCTTGGCTAATTTTCCCACCCATACTTACCCATACTAACTTTCCCACCCATACTTTTATAAGTTATAAACTTATAAAAAAAAAAGGATGAGGGAAATTTCAATGAATACTAAACATTAAAGTTGGATTTATGTAGTATTAATATGTGGAACCACCCTAATAATTATAACAAAGTAAATAATTCACTGATTTTGTAAAATATGTAACAGATGTATCTTTCAGGGAAATACTATATATTAATATATATACCGCTGTTTTCCACCTCCCTTTTTAACAGAGACATATTTTTAATGTTTACCTATTTTATTGCTTTATTTAATGAAATAAATTGTAATTAGAAAATATCTACAGTTCCATATTTATGATATATACATGCACACAGCACAAGCATATATGTGTCTCTGTGAAGATATACGTGTGTGTATATACATATATGACATGTATGGAAAGTGATTTAGACTCTATCCTTTTAAATTTATTTTTAATGATTATTTGTTTTTGAGAGAAAGAGAGAGAGAGAGAGAGAGAGAGCACGAGAGGGGAGGGGCAGAGAGAAAAAGAGGGAGACACCAAATGTGAAGTAGGCTCCAGGTTCTGAGCTGTCAACACAGAGCCCAACACAGGTCTTGAACTCATGGACCATACGATTACTTGAGCCGAAGTCAACACTTAACCAACTAAGCCACCCAGTTGCCCCTAGACTTTTAAAATTATTTAAAAATTATTTCTATATTCTTATTCTAGTTACTTCATACTAATGGTATAATGTATCAGAAAATATAAAGTTATTATGATTTAAAATACTAGTTATGCATCATATTCTACTGAGTACCCATCGTATTTATAAAACAAATAGAAATTTAGTAAGGAATAGCTAACATATCTTTATCTTGTTATGGATAATTATATTTATTAATGTAATTGTAGTCAGCAATTTCTGAAAACTAAAAAAAAAACACAAGTTAAACTCTAATGTGCTATTTTTAAAGCTGTATGTATATGTATATACTATACATATATACATATACATTTACTCCACCATACGACTAGGGAAATTAGGCTGACATTTAATTTCAGTAATAGAGAGATAAATAGTTCAAATCACTTGCAGTTAGAACTACACGCTCATAATAGAATATTCCTACTTAAATATCCATTTCAATCTTATTCTACTCTTTTGAGAACTTTTATCATAGATACTGAATTTAATAGTTCACTTAATGCAACTTCCTAATTACTAGAGGTGGAAACTGGGACCTGTCTTGGAAAGGGACCTGTAAATTGTTACTTTGCTAATATACATATTAAAAGTAGGATAAATCAGAATCTCCTAATTCCAAGACCTCTGTTCTCTCCTCCATATAAAATTGTCATTCTCTTTTTTATTATAACATAAAGGTACTCAATATCCTTTTGAAAAGCTGCTGGAATTTGGAACACTAATGGTATAAAATGTAATATTATATTAGTGTTGTATTTTTTAGAGTCCACCCCATGCTCTATATATACCTTGGTATGATTCCTGTGATAATTTAAGCACACTCTGAGCTTGCTACCTAAAAAATATCAAACATCAATTTTTTTTGGTCAATATTAAGTTCTAGAAAATAATAATTTATCAGATATGCATATATAACACTAGTAATAATAGTTTATAACTGTAAAAAATAAAAATAACTATAATGTCCTTTAAAAAGGCGTTTGAATAATGGGAGGTTTATTGAGTGCTTATGTGCCTGGCTGTCTGATAAGCTTTGAGATACATTCATGTGAGCTGACAATCTAGCACAGAAGACACAATCACACGATTTCCATTAAATGCAATTGGATCACCTAACCTAAGCTAATTGGATTCAGAGGATATTTTTCAGTAGATGTGAAACTCATGTGAGAGTGGAAAGAAACGTTTCAGTCTAATAGAATAAAAAGTATGAAGCTCCCAGCCAGGGAAGAGATGCTTAGGAAATTTTAGTGTGTCTGAGGTCATAAAGAACCTTAGGTCTATAGGTCCTAATTAATCTTGGTGCTATGCCCCAAATGTTTGTGTTCCCAAAACTAATATATTGAAATCCTAACTTCTAATGATGATGGTACTTGGTGCTTAGGTCACTCTGGTAGAGCTTTCAAGAATGAGATTAGTGCCGCTAGAAAAGAGATCTGAGAGAGCTCCCTCACCACTTCCATTCTGTAAGGATACAAGAAGTCTGTGACAAGAAGTTTCTCACCTGACCTTGCTGGCGCCCTGATCCCAGACATCCAGCCTCCAGAACTGTGAACAATAGATTTCTGCAGTTTATAAGCTACCCAGTCTGTGGTATGTGTTATAGCAGCCCAAAGGACTAAGACACTTGGAATCCATATTTCAGGGGTTTGAATTTTATTCTAAAATCAAAGAGAAACAATAAAGCATGTCAAACAAACAAACAAAAAGAGTCACGATCCGTTTTTAGAAGAATTTCTCTAGCGGCACAGGGAAGCATCAATTGAAGGGTAGTGGGATGGCACCCAATTAAGTTGACGTAGTAATTTTAGATGAAAGTCATTTTTCAAAACATTAATGCCATTGTGGGTTAAGAAGGCAATTAAATTCAAGTCCTTTGCTCATTAAAGGAGGGGAAAGGGTCAAGTTCACCTTCCAGGTTTCAACATGAGTTACTACTGGGTTTATGGTAGGATTCTTCACTAAGATTAAGAATTCGTGATGAACAAGGCACTAAGAGGGTAGGATGAATTTCCATAAGCAACTCACACCGATGTTTCCCAAACAGAAGTGATTTGTGTAGATTCTGTAAAAGGATGTTAGGGAATTCTTGGATGGTTTCATTATTTAAAGAAAAACTATAGATGAAAATGCATTGAGCTGGGAAAATGTTAAAGATACAGTGAATAGACGTATTACAAATACGTATCTTTAGCATGATGTAGAAAATGTCTGGAAAAATACACAAAGTATTAATAGTATTTATGATTTGGTAGTATATGTTTTATTACATTCACTTTTATTATTTTCATTCTCAAATCTTTACCACTGTATGTATGCTTTCTTAATGAAAAATAAAGTAGTAAAATATTCATCAGATACCTTGTTCCTATGTACTTATGACAATAATCCAAAAACCTGCGACTTGTTATTTTGTCTCACCATATTGTTTTTTACTATTTTAATTTTCATTTTAAAGCATCATATCTATATTTTAGAGGGTACTATATGTTAATAACAGCACTACTTATATTTTCCTCCACTAAATATTCTTAACTGTACTTCCATTTTTGTTTCATATCTTTTCATAACAGCATTTGGTTTCTCATCAAATAGCATCACTTTTCCATCAGCTCTATTAAAGGTGTAATTTTTAAATGTGTTATTCCTTTCTTTAGCATTAAGACATAAATTCATCTATAACAATTTGCAGGGATACTCATATGGTAGTAGATGATTTTCAAAGGGAACTTACATATATTTTTGAGATAAGTTGCTAAACTTTTTGCTATGCTCAGAAAAAAATGCTCAATTCTAATATCTGATCATATATATATATATATATGTATATATATATATATATATACAGATAATATACGATAAATTGATCACATAGTGATAGTGATTAAACATTGACCCAGGAACAAGAACTAATTATGACTTCTACAGATAATAAAAAAAGAATAAAGTCAGACATACTAAAAGAAACCTAGTCTGAATAATTAAGTAATAGAAGTATTGTGTGATTATAATTATGATTCTTCTGGATGTACAATTCATTTTAGGGATGTTTCAATAAGTCAGATCCTTTGTATATAACTACAATAACGTATGTGTCATAAAAAAAAAGACTTGAGAAATGTTTTACAGGCTAAAGTTAAAATACTAAATATAACAGGATAAATAAAACAAGACATTTGTCTTACAAAATGACTACATGATAAGCCAATAGAAATGCTCTAGCAACATCAATAAAATTAATTTTAAGCATTCATCATAGGCTCACATAACCAAACCACTGCCAAATGTGAAGTATACTTTTTATATTTTCCCCTATAAAGAATAGCTGTCTTTAATTATTTCCTTATTTTGGCACTCTGAGGAATGCAAAAAATTTAATAGAGCTTTAATCATTGGGGATGTTTGTCTAAAAATAAGGCTCTTCAGACTATAAGTATTGTATGAATTGTGAGGAAAGAAAAGTGAATGAGGATTCAGCAGTCAGAGACTTTGTAGGGCTGGTTTTAAAGGAGGAAGAGGTAAAGATAGGTTAAGTCTTTCATGAGGAGAAATTTGGGAGAAGCAAGCTACTGCAGTTGAACCTTACCACAGTTACACACATTCAGTATAAACTAAGGAAAATGTTAGGGCTAATCCAGAGCACAAGTGGTCAGAATATTATGTAAGAATCTTTGAGTATGACATACAAACAAGAATCTGGATATATCTAATTCTGATGGTAACATGAAAACGGGATGCACTGGAAATATTAGTTGGTATGGTAATTTTAATTTGTAATTTCTTATTGCTATTATATTTTAATTTATAAGTAGACAGTAATTTGCACCTTTTTTTTGATGAATATTGCAACTGCTTCCAATTTAGTACACTGTAAACAAATCTACTATAATTATATGCTTTAGCTACACATATGCCTCATGTGACTTCCAGAATAAGCTAGAGGGAATGCAAGGGTTAATAAAAGCAACTGCTACATACATAGTGAAGTCTTCTGATTATTTTTTAAACATAAATATTATTTTTTTCTAAACCATTTGAGAGTAGATTACTTACATCATACATTAGTGTTTATTTCTTAAGAACATATATTAAGGAGTGTAATTTCTGAAGTATTAGTAAGATATTACCCAGAAGTTTTCTGAATAGATATTGAATATATATTTCCATCATGAGAATTCCTTCTTATTGTTGTTTTCAGGGTATATGAGTGTGAGAGCCTATGTATGTGTCTTGTAATCCATTCTGGTCAGTGTATTGCATTATGTCATTGTGGTTTTAATTGATTTCATTTCAATAATGTTAAGTACATTTTAATAAGTTAACTGAATATTATGTTATTCCATTTTGTTAAGCACTTATCAAATATCAAATTTGATTTCCAACAAAAGCAGGGCCTGAGATGAGTTCAAGCAGTTATCTGGAAAGTGATCCAAGGAAAGGCCTATAGAGAAATGGTAAAGAGGGATAAAGGAAAGCTACTAAAGCCTGTGTAAGTGAATGCTAATTGTTGTGAGAAAATAGAAATGAATCCACTGGGGATTGTGAACACACTTAAAAATTTCACACTTAGGGCCAAATACATTGGGGTATGAAGTGGGCAAAAGATGTTCCCTCAAAGCGTCTATGTTCCAATTCCCAGAATCTGCAACTATTTTTGGTTATCTGACAAGGGAGAATTAAGATTACAGATAGAATTATAAATCAACTGACCTAAAAATAAGGAGATTAGATTATCCAGGTGGGCCCAACAAAATCATAGGGGTCATTAAATGAGCACTCGACAGGTGGAAGTATTAGAATCAAAGAAAGCATGGTGAGAATGTGTCAACCAGCCGTTGCTCGCTATGAAGAATGAAAGGAGACACAAACTAAGATATGTAGGCAGGTCTAGAATCTGGAAAAGGCAAGGAAATGAATGGATCGTGCTACAGAACTTCCAGAAAGAATATTAGTCTAGCAAGATGCGTTTTGCACTTATGACCTACAGAACTGTAAGATAATAAACTTCTTTCATTTTAAACAATGAAATTTATGGTAAAGCGTTACAGATTAATAGAAACTACTACAGGGAATGTGTCCATCATTTCATTCCTCATTTGTTAAGGGTCATATCTGGGATATTTCCTTTCTTCAACCTTCCCCCTTGAAACCTAGTGCAATCCTGTAGCTAGAAAACTCTTTTGTGGGCAAAGGTTCAGGAAGACTTCGTCTGAAAAGTGCCCTCCAGGGTAGGGTGTAATGTATTTGTTTGAACATTGATAGCATCCATTACATGCCTTTCTGGTTTTCTACCCTTTTTAAAATAAACATGTATATTTTTTTGAAAGCACTTGAGAGTAGCCTGCTTATATCATACCCTTAACTGCATAAAGTTCAGTGTGTATTTCCTAAAAAAAATTAATTCCCTATGTCACCATAATACAGATACAGCACAATGTTCAAAATCAGAAAAGTTAACACTGTTGCAATACTTTTATTTAATGTAATCTCAGGGGTTTTTGTTTGTTTGGTGTCTAGGAGTATCTACTTCACCTTAATTTTCAAAAGATAATTTTTCACAGTATAGAATTTTAGATTTCTTTTTTCCCCCTCCAAACATTAAAATGTTGTTTGTCTCCTTACTTCCACACTCTAAGTTGAAAGATCATCTGTCTATCCTTGTTTTGCTCCTTGAAGAGAATGTATCTCATCCATCTGGCCACTTTAAGATTTTAGATTTTCCCTCAGGGTTGACATTCAGAAGCTTTACTTTGGGAGTGCCTGGGTGGCTCAGTTGGTTAAGCATCCAACTTAGGCTCGGGTCATGATGTTGCGGTTCATGAGTTTGAGCCCTGCGTCGGGCTCTGTGCTGACAGCTCAGAGCCTGAAGCCTACTTTGGCTTCTGTGTCTCCCTCTCTGTGCCCCTTCCCTGCTCATAATCTTTCCCTCTCTCAAAAATAAATAAAAACATAAAAAAGAAAATAAGAAAGAAGCTTTATAGTGCTATTCTGCGGCTTTCTTTTCTTTGTAATTATCCTACTTCTTTTTGACAGAGACAGAGACAGAGACAGAGACAGAGACAGAGCATGAGTGGTGGAGGGGCAGAGGGAGAGGGAGACAAAAAATCTGAAACAGGATCCAGGCTCTGAGCTGTCAGCACAGAGCCAGATGCAGGACTTGAACTCACAGGCAGTGAGATCATGTCCTGAGCCGAAGTCAGCTGCTCAACTGACTGAGCCACCAAGGCACCCCTAAAATACATTTTAAACCCTTTTTTCTTTCATGCTTGAAATTGGAAAAGAAATAAGTAGAAAGCATCCAGTTTGGAATATGGAGAGAGAAAAGATTCAAAACTATAGCTGGGTGTGTTTACAATCCATTCCTATATTATTTTCTTTTTTAAAGTTTTTTCCTCTTTACATTTTAACACTTTGAACCTGGTGAGGAGTTTTTGTAGAGTTTTTTTTTGTTTGTTTTTTGTTTGTTTGGCATGTCTGGAAATTTTTTACTGAAAGCTCTTCAATTTTATTAAAAAATTCAGTCATTGGTTGATATACTCTTCCTTAAGAAGGGCTTAATTTTCCCCTATTATTTAGAATTAAGACAATACATTTGATTCATTTGTGTCTAGTTTATTTACGGTTTCACCCTAGTCCATGGATACAGATTTTACTCCTGGAACATAGCCCTTATTATTAAAGTTTAGAACTCGTGGACCCTCCCAAAAAGCCATCACTTTACTATGGCATGTCCCATACTTTAATCTCTGCCTCTCAGAACCAGACTATACATGCCTAGCTTAGAAGCTGACAAATGACTCAGGAAGGCTGTATGCATGGAGAATTCTTGACCACCACATTTTTTTTTTTTTTTCTCTTTAAGACCCAGCTGCCTTGGTAAGTCTCAGTTTCAACCTGTCTACAGTATCAGATGAGACTAGTGAAAACCCTAGGGAGTATCTTTCTTCTTAGATTCTATTTTCTTTGCTGAAAATTAAAAAAAATTTCTTAGAGAAAAAAAAATGGCTTATCTCAGTGCACTTCCCTTTTCTGTTGATGCCACACATTTTGTATTTTAAAACATGGCTTATATTCTTTCAGAGAATTTTTGTGTTATTTTCTAGCTTTTATTGTTGTTTTTGGCAGAAAGCTTATTTTTACAAAAACTATTCAGTCATGACCCAATGTGTAATTCTTATTTGTAAATATTTTTTAACATTTTTTACAATTATAAATAAGACATTTACATGTACATATGAGAAAACTCTGTAGTTAAAATTATCTCACTTGATGATTTTAAGTTAGAACTGTCATTTAAAACTAATATAATAGTCACTATCAACAATGTATGTTATTTTCATTCTATTTGGCTTGTTTTACAAATAATTTTTACTTGATGTCAAATGAAACATTAACATTTCTTCAAATACCATCAATAACAATAATAAGTTACAATAAGTTCATGTATTTATTTAGCAACATCCTTCAATAATTTAAGAGTACTTTCAAGTTTAAGGAGTTTAAGAGTGAAAGAGTGAATCTTGGTCCAGTTAACACTGTTTTAAAATACAGTCTCCCACATTACATAATTAAAGCTTTAATTAATACAAAGACACTTCAACAGAGGAAATATGATGTTTTTCAGTATCAAATACTTGGAACTACTGGGGGGGGGAAATCCCACTTTTCTTTAGCAAGATCTTTAAAAGAACTTCAAGAAGACATATAGAAAATTAAGGGCAGTGACACTGAGCCACAGAATGTACTTTTAAACATTTACAAGCTTTTATTACTGAAGATGCTAAGTTTAAGTACAGTAATAAAAATGAAAATTATTTCATTTCTTGGCAGAATCTATAAATATTAAATAAAGAGACTATGACTTAGAGTTATCAAATAGAATTGCAATTTGCCTACTCCTACCTAGATAGGCCTTTCTATTCTGAGCTTTCTCAAGAAACAGTATAAGGCAATTTGTCAGGTATTCAAGTTAGTTAGAAAGTAATTCTTTCATCTTGAAATTTACATAAATAATTTAAAAAATATATTTTCATGAAGTCAGTATAATGAAGAATTTCTCTTAAAAATTTTAGACAACATATTTATTTAGAAAATAATAATGATAGATTTTCTCAAAAGTAAACTTACTTTCATTTCTAAATTTTTTTTGCAACTTAGCAACAATTCAAAGAATTTTCCCTAATTCAAAGTGGTCTTACATTCTAGTATGTTCCATGTGATCAAGTTTGTTGCTAATTTTTACAAGAAGAATTTGGAGAATAGCTAGCTATGATGTCTCCTTTTTTTCCTGCAACTCTTTCTCCTTTTCCTTCTCATCTTCCTAGTCATATATATTCAATATTCCTTCAATTTTGACTTCCGTATTAGAATATATTTGGGTTATGAGTAAACTGAGGTAAGAAATATATTATGCCAAAGCTCTATGAAGGTGGATATGTTTGTATAAGATGACAGATCAAGAGATTCAATTTGTAAAGAACGTATAGTAATTCAGAAAGACCAATCTGTTGGGTAGCATGCTTACAGGTAAAAGTCAAGAGATATATTTCACACAGACAAGAACCAGAGATGTTAAGAACTTAGGAAGCAAAAAAGTAAAGCTTAAATCAAACAGTCCAGATGGTTTGCAGCATTAAATCTGAAAGAGACATATAAGCCAAAAAATCTTTTCATCAAATAGACAACCCAAAAAGCTTGCATAAAATTTAGTACCACTGATTCAGTACATTGTGGTGTTTTATCATTAAAAAGACATTTAAAGTGAGACATTGCTTTTTAGCAGTGACTATAATTTTTTTTTAAAGTGAAAGTGGTATACGAAATTAGAAAGGGAAACATTACTGGGTCTTTTAAGACAGTCTAAAGTGAAAAGTACTTGAGTTTTAAGAAGTAGTGATAATGAAAGTAAAGTATGAGGCAAAGTGTTACCTCCAACATATAAACATAGTAGTTGTTCTTTACTGCAAAATTATGAGAGGGTATTCTGACAAATTATATATACTATCTCTGATAATGTTGACAAAAAAATTATCATATTACAAATAAAGAAACTGAGATATTTAGAGTTTGAATACTTTTCATAAAGTCACATATTTGACAGGTTTTAGAGTGTCTAAGCTGCACATAGGAAAGTGATAACAAATGGTACTTATTATTTGCAGGTTTGATAATAAACTCTCAAATATTAAAATCACAAAATCAGTAAACTATGATCGTAGTGTTCCTAATCAAATATGTAGAAAGTACTTTTGGAAGATTATCCAAACAATTTAAAATTAAATAAATCATTTTCTTCATTTGAAAATATCTTAGGAGAAGTTTCTCAAAAATGTATATTATTTTTCTTCTTTTAAATACAGGGTATTTATATTTATATTGATGTAAGCAACATAGAAAGTGAAACTTTTTACTAGTTGTGAAACAGTGAAAGTTTATATTTCATTATTTTAATCAAATACCTAAAAACATGTGGCATTATAGTCATATAAAACTTAAATATATGTAGCCCTGAAACTTTAATGTTAAAAATATATTTTATGGCATCTTTAAGGAGCTTGTCTTTTTTAAAATAGGGATTTTTAAAATGTAGAAGTCACATTAAATAATAATATATAAACCACCAAGAATACAGTATATAACCTGTCAAACCTCTGTGACATGAGAAGCAAACATGTTTCACCCAAGAGCACTGCTTGTCAGGAATGAATCATAGCCTAACAGATACCACTGAAAAGATAAATGTTTAATAAAAGAAAATTGATATTTCCAGATGTGTCCCAGAAAATCTGTCAATTATGAGGTTAAATTCAAGAATCTTTTAAATGCAAAAGCCACAATGTTGATTCCACTGCTTTAATAACTGCCTGTAGAATACAAACAAAATAAACTTTCTATTAATATATAAATAAATATCGGGGCACCTGGGTGGCACAGTCGGTTGGGCGTCCGACTTCAGCCAGGTCACGATCTCGCAGTCCGTGAGTTCGAGCCCCGCGTCAGGCTCTGGGCTGATGGCTCAGAGCCTGGAGCCTGTTTCCGATTCTGTGTCTCCCTCTCTCTCTGCCCCTCCCCCGTTCATGCTCTGTCTCTCTCTGTCCCAAAAATAAATAAACGTTGAAAAAAACATTAAAAAAAAATAAATAAATATCAATATATTAGCTAAGGAGGGAATTTCCTGGAGCTCTAGTACTCTGAGATTGTTTAGATACATAGTGGATGTTCAACAAATATTTGTTTTATTAATACACCAAAACCATCTTTTTCTGTCTATAATACCTGCACATCACACTTGCATCTGTATTTAGATTAACTTTTAAATCTATCTGTGGATGAGTGTATACTTTTGCTGATTTCTTTTGTTAAAAATCAGATTTTCCATTGCTTTAAATAAACATTTTTTAAATGTACTAGTAATTAGTACAACTGCCCCTGTAGCTGTGCTATTATCTCACTAATGTAGCCATCTCATAGATGGGAGATTCTTGTGGCTCACAATGAATCTTTACACGGCTCTTCCCCCTTCCCTGTTTCACTCTTATGTCTCTCGTTTCTGTTCTCTGGTATCACATCATTATCACTCAAAATACACTTCTCACATAGAAGTGTTGCCTTGAGCTCTGTTTTGGGGTAAGAGATATATTAATCAGATTAAGAAACTCTGTTTATTTGAAATTCATAATCAATAATTCATATTTAGGACTTAGTGAATGTGGCATTAAATTCCACCACAGAGAGAACTTACTGCTTTTACATGAGTGTAGGATTTTAAACAGTGATGATCTGTGATAAATTCATGCTTGTAATCCCAATTACAAGGATTACTCTCTTGTAATCCCCAGAGAGTCTAATGCAATGCCTTATATACATGATAAAAAGTTAGTTTAATACGCTCAATAATGCTTACTGAAATAATTCTATCAAGTGTTTTAATTTATATAATTATGACTTTGTTACAGTAATGTTTCATACAAGGCTTTTTTTGCTAATAAATGTATTTAATAAAAATTATACTTACAGTAGTAACAAATGATACAGTCCCCTTTTTAAAGGATATTTTTTTTTCAGAATTTTTTTTTAATATGTGAAATGTATTGTCAAATTGGTTTTTATATAACACCCAGTGCTCATCCCAAAAGATGCAAGGCTTAATAATATAGTAACAATAACAAATCAGAAATATCTTAAATTTGAAAAATATAAATGATATAATTATACTTTAATTGTGAAAGACATACTCAAAGTCATAAATTTACTTAAAAATTGTGTTTCTATAGGAGTAGAAAGCATTTTCTATTTGCTAATCACAAAAAAAGTTGTTACAAAGAAAATGTTATTTCTCTAAATATAGTTGAGTTGATGCAATGCCATCTATGTAGATGCACATTTGCATTCTTAAAATTATTTATCCCAAATTCTTGAAATATTTTGAATAATGTTCTTTCACTTAAATAACCTGATAATCATCTCCATTATTATTGTAACAATGACAATGCAGTGTTTCTTCTAACCATAGAATAAAATAATATTCCACATATAAGGAAAACTTAGAAAGTTATACATTATTGTTGTTATTTACTCACTAATTATTTCTATCACTATCTGAAAGTCTATAGTCTTAATCAGGAAGCATTGCATTCAAAATAAGATTTGTTGCTATTTAAAATAGTTTATATACAACCAAAAAACATTTTATATGATTAGTATATGAAATGTCTAGGTCACCAAAATATTAAAATACATAATTTAATTTTTGCTACATCTTGTAGCTTACACAATTTACAGTTTGCAGCTGCTCAGCTCACTGCAATCTGAAGTTAAAAGGAAACCTGATCAATTCAAAACTCATGTTGCCATATTTCAATTACTATTACTGCAGAAAAAATACTCAGTTAACTAAGGTAACTACAATTTTATCCCACCCAGTTGGTCCAGTGAAACCAAGCAGTTTTAATACCAGCCTCTGGGCCAGTGGAAAGGAGTACAAACATAAAATACATAAACATAAAGCTTATTTGCTGGAGGTACTGGTGAGGAGTAAAGAATGGGTTCAAACTTAAGGGACTACCAACTTAATATAGACTGGTGTATGCAGAAGATGTTTTCTATAAACCTAATGGTAACCACAAATCAAAAACCAGTAATAGATATGAAAAAATAAAGAGCAAGAAATCACAAAAGTATATCACAAAAGAAAGCAAACTATGAAAGAGAAGGAACAAAGAACTAACTACAAAAATAATCATAAAACAAGTAACAAAATGGCAATAAATACATACCTATCAGTAATTACTTTGAAATGGACTAAATGCTCTGGTCAAAAGACACAGGGTGAAGGAATGGATATAAAAGCAAGATCCATCTGTATGCCACCTACAAGAGACTCATTTCAGACCTAAGGACACATGCAGATTAAAAGTAAAGGGATAAAAAAGCATTTATCATGCAAATAGAAGTGAAAACAAAATCAGACAAAATAGGCATTAAAACAAAAACTGTAACAAGAGACAAAGAATGACAGTACATAATCATAAAGAGAACAATCTAAGATGATATAAAACTTGTAAATATTTATGCACCCAAAATGGGAGTACCCAAATACATAAAACAACTAATAGCAAACTAAAGAAAGTACAATAATAGCAAGAGAGTCTAAACCTAACTTACATCAATGAATAGATGATCCGAACAGAATATCAGTAAGCAAAGAGTGGCTTTGAATGCCACATTAAACAAGATGGATTTCACAGATATATTCAGAATACTCAATCCTAAAGCATCAGAATATACATTCTTTTCAAGTGGAACATTTTCCAGAATAGTTCACGTTAGGCCACAAAACAAGTCTCAACAAATTCAAAACAATCAAAGTCATACCATGCATCTTTTCTGACCACAACACTATGAAACTAGAAATTGATCACAAGAAAAAATCTGGAAGGAGCACAAATACATGGAGGTTAAGAAATATGCCACTAAACAATGAATAGGTCAACCAAGAAATCAAAGAAGAAATAAAAAATAGTTGGATGGCTCAGTCAGTTAAGCATCTGATTCTTGATCTTAGCTCAGATCTTGATCTTAGGGTTGTGAGTTTAAGCCCTGCATTGGGCTCTGCACTGAGCATGAAGCCTACTTAAGAAATAATTAATACTAATGTTAATACTAATACTAATAATACTACTAATAATAATGATAAATAAAAATACATGGAGACAAATGAAAATGAATACACAAGGTTCCCAAATCTTTGGGATACATCAAAAACTGTTGTTAAGAGGGAAGTTTATAGCAATATAGGCCTACTTCAAGAAGCAAAAAAATCTCGGGAGAGCTGGGTGGCTCAGGTGGTTAAGCATCCAATTCTTGGTTTTGGCTCAGGTCATGATCTCATAGTTTCGTGAGTTTGAGCCCCATGTTGGGCTCTGTGCTGGCAGCTCATGCTGTCTCTGTCTCTCTCAAAATAAATAAATAGACTTAAAAAAAAAGTAAGCAAGAAAAATTTCTATAACACAACCTAAACTTACACCTAAAGGAGCTAAAAAAAGAACAAACAAAATCCAAAACCAGAGGAAGGAAGAAAAAGAAGAAGATTAGAGCAGAAATAAAATAGAAACAACAACAACAAAACAGTACAACAGATCAATGAAACCAAGAGCTGATTCTTTGAAAAGATCAACAATATCAATAAACATTTAGCCAGACTTATCAAAAGAGAAAGAGAGAAAGCACTCAAGTATATAAGAAATGCAAGAGGAGAAATAATAACTGACAGCACAGAAATACAAAATATAGGAGTATATTATGAAAAATTACATGCCAAAAATTGAACAACACGAATGTAATAGATAATTCCTAGAAACATGTAACTTTCCAAAACTGAATCAGGAAAAATAGAAAATTTGAACAGATCAATTACCAGCAATGAAATTGAACCAGTAATAAAAGACCTTCCAACAAACAAAAGTCCAGGACCAGATGGCTTCACAGGTGAATTCCACCAAACATTTAAAGAAAAGCTAATGCCTATTTTTCTTAATTATTTCAAAAAAATAGAAGAGAAAAGAAAACTTCCAAATTCATTCTATGAGGCAAGCATTACTTTAATACCAACACGAGATAAAGACCCTACAAAAAAGAGAACTACAGGCCAATATCTCTGATGAACATAGATTAAAAAAAATTAAAAAAAAAATTGGCATTAGAAAACCAAATCCAACAATACAGTAACAAAATCATTCACTAAGAGCAGGTGAAACTTATTCCTAGGATGCAAAGGTGATTCATATATTCACAAATCAATCGATGTGATACATCACATCAAGAGAAAGGATAAAAATAATATAATTTCAACAGGTGCACAAAAAAGCATTTGATTAAGCACAAAACCCATTTATGATAAAAACCCTCAATAAAGTAGGTTTAGAGGGAAAATAATACAACATAATAAAGGCCATATATGAAAAATTACAACTAACATCATACTAAATAAGAGAAAACTGCGACTTTTCTGCTAGGGTCAGGAACAAGACGAGGATATCCATTCTCATCACTTTTATGCAACATAGTACTGGAAGTACTAGCCACTGAAATCAGACAAGAAAAAAAAATGCATCCAAATTGGTAAAGTAAAAGTAAAACTTTCACTATTTGCAAATGACATGATTCTCTCTCTCTCTCTCTCTCTCTCTCTCTTTCTCTCTCCCCATAACCCTAAAGATACCACCAAAATCTACCAGAAGAAAGAAAAATTAAGAAAACAATCCCATTAACAATTGCATCAAAAATAATATAATACCTAGGAATAAACTTAACCAAGGAGGTGAAAGACCTGTACTCTGAAAACTATAAGACACTGATGAAAGAAAGTGCAGATGACACAAATGGGAAGATATTCTATACTCACAGATTGGGAGTAAAATATTGTTAAAATTCCCATACGACTCAAAACCATCTACAGATATAATGCAATCCGTATCAAAATACCACCAGCATTTTTTACAGAACTAGAACAAATAATCCTAAAATTTGTATGGAACCACAAAAGACCCTGAATAGCCAAGCACTCTTGAAAAAATAATAAAAAAAACTGGAGGTATGACAGTCCCAGATATCAAGATATATTATAAAATTGTAGTAACCAAAACAGTATGGTACTGGCACAAAAATAGACACATAGATTAGGGAACAGAATAGTGAGCCCAGAAATAAGTCCATGATTATATGGTTAATTAATCTATGACAAAGGAGGCAAGGAGATTCAATGGGAAAAAGACAGTCTCTTCAACAAATGGTGTTGGCAAAACTGGACAGCTACATGCAAAAGAATAAACCCAGTCTACTTTCTCCCACTCTACACAAAAATAAACTTAAAATGGATTAAGGAACAAAATGTGAAATATGAAACCATAAAAATCCTAGAAGAGAGCACAGGTAGTAATTTCTTTGACATCAGCCATATCAACTTTCTTCTAGCTGTCTCCTGATGCAAGGAAAATTAAAGCAAAAAATATACTATTGGGGCTATATGAAAACAAAAAGCTTCTGCACAGTAAAAGAAACAAAACTAAAAGACAACCTTCTGAATGGGAGAAGACATTTGCAAATGTGTATTTGATAAAAGCCAGTATCCAAAATATATAAAGACCTTAAACAACTCAACACCAAAATCATCATCATCATCATCATCATCATCATCATCTAAGTAAAAATGGGAGGAGGCATGAATAGACATTTCCCCAAAGAAGACATACAGATGGCCAACAGATATGTGAAAAAATGCTCAAACTTTGTAATCATTAAGGACATGCAAATCAAAACCACAATGAGGTATCAACTCACCCCTGACAGAATTGCTAAAATAAAAAAACATAGGAAACAACAAGTGTTGGCAAGCATGTGCAGGAAAAAGAACCCTCATGCACTGTTGGTAAAAATGCAAACTGGTGCAGCCACTGGGGAAAACAGTGTGGAAATTCCTCAAAAAATTAAAACTAGAAATACCATATGACCCAGTAATTCCACTACTGAGTATTTACTTAAAGAGTACAACAACTATTTCAAACACATATATGCACTCCTATGTTTATTGCAGCATTATTTATAATAGCCAATTTATTGAAGCAGCTCAAGTGTCTATCAATAGATGAATGGATAAAGAATATGTATATATATATACAATGGAATATTATTCAGCCACAAAAAAGAATGAAATCTTGCCATTTGCAATAACATGGAGAGAATAGAAGTATAATGTTAAGTGAAACAGATCAGTCAGAGAAAGATAAATACCATATGATTTCACTCGGATGTGGAATTTAAAAAACAAAACAAATAAGCAAAGGGGGAAAAAAGAGAGAGAGAAGCAAACCAAGAAACAAACTCTTAACTATAGAGAACAAACTGACAGTTACCAGATGGGACATGTGTGGGGGGATGAGTGAAATAGGTGAAGGCGATTAAGAGTATACTTACCATGATGAGCACTGAGTAATGTATAGAATTACTGAATCACTATATTGTACATCTGGGACTAATATAACACTATATTTTAACTATACTGAAATGAAAATTAAACAAACAATAACCAACAAAGATAACAACCCCTCCCCAAAGTATTCACTTACAGTTAATAATGTGTGCAGTTAATATTCTATTTACTAGGCCTACCCTTTGTCAACAATGAACTTTTGAGAAAACCCATTTCCTGACACCTAAAAGCTAAATTACTTTTGACTAGGGAGTTTAATCCAATACATTTAAAGCAATTACTGATTGGGAAGGAAATACTATTGCCATGTTGTTTTCTGTCTTTCTTACAGCATTTGGTCACTCTTTCTTTTTGCTGTCTTCCGTTTTGGTTTGTTGGTTTTTTTTAGAGTGACATGCTTAACATTCATTTCTCATTTTATTTTATCTACCTTATATACACATTTTCTTTGTGGTCTTTGATCTCTATTATTTTTTAAATAAGCTTTCTGCTCCTTTGTCTCTCTCTTCTTCTAGGACTCCTGTAGTTAATGGTATCCCACAAATCCTGTAGGATTTCTTCATTCTTTTTTCATTTCTTGTTCTTCTGTTTCTCTGACTAGATAACTCCAAATGTTATTTAATTTCACCGATTCTTTCTTCTTCTCCACCAAATCCACTATTGAACACCTCTAGTAAATTTTTCAATTCAGCTACTATAATTTTTAGCTCTAGAATTTGTTTCCTTCTTTTTAATGTTTTCCATCTCTTTGTTAATGGTCTCATTTTGTTCATACATTATTTTCCTGAACTTGTACCCTATATGGTGGTTCTTTGTTAGGTAAGTCATACACTTCCATTTGTTTCCGGAGATTTATTTTGTTCCTTTAGGCCGTGTGTCTCTATTTCTTTGTGGCTTTTAACTTTGGGGTGGGGGGTGGGGAAATCAGTGAATTTAGAAAAAAACAAAAACAAAAAACAAACTCTCCCAGTCTTTATGAACTAACTTCATACAAAGGAAAGACCTTTACTAGTCAGTTTGGCTAGAGATTCAGGGGCCCTCTAAAACCTTTTCTGTGGCTGCATCTCCTCTGGATTTGTAAATGCAAATTTCCAATTAGAGTGATTAAAATTTTCTTTTTAAGGAGTTAATAATCTCTTGCTTCCAACGGTGTAAGCAGTATGCAGGTTCTCTGGAGCTGCTGCAGGCACTCAGCTCTCCTTTGTTTTCAACAGCCACCCCCCCCCACCACCCCCCGCCCCGGCTTCTATAGTATTCCAGTCTCATCATCACTCCAAGTTGAGTAAGACAGAAACCAGTCCCTTGAGCAGCCCCCGAAAAGCTGGAACATTAGACACATGCTTTTCTATTCTTTCCTACCCTTGCCCTCTCTCAAGGGAGAGGCTGTTGATCTGTACTGGCCTGTGTCTGCTGTACTGCGAGTCTTCTGGAGCAGCAGCAAGCCACCCAGCTCTCTTTTGTTCTCAGTGCCTCCCAGGTATGTAGAATAAGTTAAATCCCCTTGGTGCTCCAAGATGAGCAAGATGAATTATTCCCCCGAAGAGCTAAAACACTGGATGTGTGCTCCAACTTTTTCCCCCTTTAGGGAGACCTGGGAGAAAACCTCTCCCACTCGTTTCACACTAAGCAAAGAGGAGGGGCTTTGGAAAGTGACTACATGCTAGTCTAAATGCTGGTTCTCAGCAGACCCCAATTTAGTGCTTTCTTTTCAGCACTTTCATTCAGGCAAGATATAAGCAAGTCCTTTGAGAAACTTGTGGAAAGCCAAAATATTGAACGTACAGTTCAGTTTTCTCTTTCCCTTCCTGAAAAGAAGCCAGGAGCTGAGAGTTTCCTGTCTATGGCACTGCACTGAGCTAAGAGGGATGGACTATGGTGAGGGTCATGAATTTTCCTACTAGCTTTAATGTGGTTAATTCCTGGGGTACGGGAGCCTCTTCACTAGTTTCTGGATTTCTCACAAAGGGAATTGGTCACGTATTGTTGTTGAGTCAGTGTCCCAGAGTCAGGGGGCACAGGGAATGGAGAGAATCTGTGGCTTTCTATTCTGACATCTTGCTGACATCATTTCTCTCGAATTATTTTGACCACATGGTGAATAGAGACCTAAGAAAATTATTTGGAAATATATATGAAGGGAGTATGATTTCCATTAAGATAACAAACTTTTGATGCAATCAATCTTAAGACGTAATTTTTATTTAAGTGTTCTAAAAAGTATTTCATTTAAAACTTAGAAAGTGACCAATAATATTACTTTATATTACATTATGTTACATTATATCATTACTTTAGCTCAATTGTAACTTGAATTTGAAATAATAGGCTACAGAGCTGAGAGAATGACTATATGGATAGACAATGGCCAGACCACATACGGCAAGAGAACTCTAACCTACATAAGTCCATGAAGCCAATCTACAACCTCTGCATCAATTGGCCCAGAATGTTCAGGGCTTGGTTATGACTACCCACGTATCTACTTTTGTCTCTACCTCTGACTTAGGACCAACCAGAGAATATCAAATATGTTCCCCAAAACAATTACATAAAATGCCCTGTTAGTTAGCTAAACCTCAAGCAACCTCATGAAAATGACTTCCAATTAGCGTATTCATGAAGACTTCCATTGTTTCACTATAAGACATTCCCACTGCACTGCTCAGCTTTGAGTCTCTGCCAAACTGAGTTGATCATAGCAACCTCTGAACAGGCTGTCTTCATTTGGGTGACGTTCACTTATTTCCAAAGAGCATATTAATAAAAGAATCCTCAGGTATATAGCACTTGCATTGACAGTTATCTTGACTGAATAATACTTGAATATATAATTACTGACCATTTCCTTCAATTCCAATTTATATGTTATGCTGGCAACTTTGTAGTTTTCATAGTACTGGCCATCAGAAAAACAAAGTAGGCATTACACCAGGTTTTCTTTGATGGGAACTGTTAAACAGTTTTTTCATTTCCTATACATAAAAGTCAAAAACGTGAAATTTTATCATTTTAACAGACCTCATCAATGCGGAGTACCAAGCAGACAACAATCTCTGGAGAAATGCAGAGAAAGTGATAGAAAGGGTGGAAGAGAAGAGGCTCTGACTACTGTGACATAATATGACCTTGTGAATTTAAGCACGCAGTGAATTTAACCCAGTGGTATATTATTTTGGGATTAAATCTTAGATTGTCTAATAAAATCTGCATTTCTTTTCTGGGATGCCACTCTGCCTTACACCACAATGACCCTCTATTCACACAAATTTTTGTGTTTAAAATATATGGACGATATACGAGACTATGATTAATGCCTGTAAGAAACAGAGTAGCTACCCAAACTTCACATGTAGCTCAGGGATGGGATAGCATGAGAAACACACTAAAATAGGGGAAGAAAGGGAGCATCACTGAAGCCTTCTTTCATCTGTACTGTGTGGAGACTGTGTAGTTCACCTTAGTCAATTCTGGTTCACACTCTAGAGTTTTCCTAGCCTTTTAACAAGTAGAAACTTAAAAATGCAGGCTATTCAACTATATATTTAGATCTGTAATGATTATAAATTTGGAAATCTATACTATAAAAGTGTATTTTATATAAGTAAACCATGATTGTAATCGAAAGACATGACTTTATATTTCTAGTTAAACTATAATTATAATATTTAAAACATGTCATTCAAAGTGAACCTCTTATGGGTTATATCAAAGTAGTATAGCTCTTTTTTTTTTTATTTGAGAGAGAGCGAGCACATGCACGTGAGTGGGGAAGCTAAAGAGGGAGAGAGAGAATCTTAAGCAGGCTCCATGCTCAGCATGGAGCCCGACACAGGGCTCAATCCCTCAATCCTGGGATCGTGACCTGAATTGAAATCAAGATTTGACCGCTCAACCAACTGAGCCACCCAGGTGCCCCAATATAGCTCATTTTTAACACAATGTTAAAACATAGGCTAAATAGAGTATATTAATAAAAATGATATCAACTCTGAAAACAAGAGGACCTCAGAAATGTTTAGTAAAATTTAAATTCCAAATTTTTCAACATAACCTAAATGGTCCTACCAAGATATCTCCATGGCTACTTCTTTGACTTTTGACTTTATCTCCTGCAATTATTTTCCTCATGTTCTAGCTCCAGCTGGAATATTGAGTATTAGACTGTTTTTCTGTTTCTAGAACATACCAAGCCTTCTTATACCTTCAGAATTTGTGCCACTTACTTCCTCTACTAGAAACACATCTCCAATGATATTTTCCTTTATCTTTATCCTTCACTCTATTCAACTCTCTGCTCGAATGTTGTTTTAAAATGGCATCAATTATTCTCTTTCCTATAAAACCCTGCTGCTTTACAATATGCTTTTGCAGCCATTTTAAGAGGGCTGGTCCTGTGACTTGTTTTGACTAATAGAATGCAGCAAAAGTGACATTTATGCCTCTTCCTAGACTAAGATTTAAAAGGTTTAGAGCACTTTGGCTCAGTTTCTTAAAAGGGTTCTTTCATGTAAAGAAGTTCAGATTTCTCTCTTTGAGAATAAGAGGTGACATGGAACAAAGAAAAGCCATCCCAACTGAGATCATCCCAAACCAGTCACTTTAGCAACTGATCACAGATGCATCAGTGAGGCTGAGATTAGAAAAACACCCAGCTAGTCCTCAATCAAATTATCAGACAAAAAAATTTTAAGTAAAATATGTCATTGTTGTTTTAGGGTCCTATATTTTAAAATGAGTTGAGAGATAATAATAAGTAATACATAAGTAATACATTTTTTCAGGTGGGTATATAACCCTTGTTAAGTAGCATTTGTTTGTTCCTTGATTTCATCTTTTTTTTCTTCACAGAACTCATACTGATCATTGAATATATGTTTATTCATACTGAATATATATGTATGCATTTATCTGTAAGTGCCATTCAAGCTGTATCACCAGCACTCAGAACAGGGCTCAATACAGAATGGTCATTAAATAAATATTTGTTGAATGAATGAATAAATGATTGAATATTGTATTTTACATTCTCGTAACGTACAACTAAAACAAAACAGAATAAGTAAACAAAAGGCCACAAAATGTCACAAAATGACAAATATTGATGATTCTAACTTATATGAAGTACCTAAAATAGTCAAATTTTTAGACACAGAAAGTAGAATGGTGGCTGCTTGTGTCCAAGAAGAGGGGAAACTGTGAAGTTGTTTTGTTTAAGGGGTAGAGAGGTTCACTTTAAGAAGAAGAAAAAGTTCCGGAGAATGATGGTAGTTAGGGTTGCACAGCAATATTAATGTATTCAATATCATTGCACTATAAAGTTTAAAACACTTAAAATGGTGAAAATTTTTAAACATTTTTTGTGTTTCTGGACCTTTAGAGAGAAGGCCATTAATAGATGAAAATTTACATTTTTAAATCATGAGGAAGTCACTCTTGGCCAGAGTATACAGGGATAAGAAGTGTTTCCAGAACTGAGTTTTGGAGAATGATATCTTCCCCAAAAGTCCCAATTCTTTTTTTTTTTTTTTTTTTTTTTCTTTTCAAACCTATCTCTCTACCCACCTCCATTCTGGCAACCACTAGTTCTCTGTATTTAGGAGTCTGTTTTTTGGTTGTCTCTTTTGTTTCTTTGTTTTGCTTCTTATATTCCACACGAGGAAAATCATATTGTATTTATCTTTCTGTGACTTATTTATTATTATAGCATCTAAATCCATCCATGTTGTTACAAATGGCAATGTTTCATTCATTTTTAACAGCTGGCTGAGTAGTATTTCAGTGTGTGTGTGTGTGTGTGTGTGTGTGTGTGTACCAGCTCTTTATCCATTCATCTATCGACGGACACTTGGGCTGCTTCTATATCTTGACTATTGTAGGTAATGCAGCAATAAATCTAGAAGCACCTGTATCTTTTTAAACTCGTGTTTTCATTTTCTTTGAGTAAATATCCAGTAGTAGAATTACTGGATCATACAGTATTTCTATTTTTATTTTTTTGAGAAACCTTCACACTGTTTTCCCATTTGTATTCCCACCAAGAGTGCAGTACGGTGCTTTTTTCTCCACATCCTTGACAACACTTGTTATTTCTTGGGTTTTTTTTTTTTATGTGAGCCATTCTGACATGGGTAAAGTGATAACTCATTTTTTATTTGCATTTCCATGCTGATGAGTGATTGAGCATCTTTTCATGTGTCTGTTGGACACCTGTATGTCTTCTTTGAGGAAATGTCTGTTTATGTCTTCTGTCCATTTTTAATTGGATTATTTGGGGTTTTTTGCTGTTGAGTTATATAATTCTCTATATATTTTGAATATTAACCCCTTATGAGACATACAATTTGCAAATATCTTTTCCCATTGGTGGGTCACCTTTTAATTTTGTTGATTTTTCTCCCTGTGCAGAAGCTTTGTATTTGTTGTAGTCTCAATGGCATATTTTTTGTTTCAATTTCCCTTGTCTCAGGAGACATATCTGGAAAAATTTCTATGGCAATGTCAAAGAGATTACTGCCTATGTTTTCTTCTAGGAATTTTAGAGTTTCAGGCCACATTTATGTCTTTAATACATTTAATTTTATTTTTGCATGTGGTATAAGAAAATTACCCATTTTTATTTTGTTTTTTTTGCATATAGCTGTCCAGTTTTCCCAACACCATTTGTTGAAGAGATTTTGTCCCATTCCATATTCTTGCCTCCTTTGTCATAGATTAATTAACCATATAATCATGGGCTTATTTCTGGGCTCACTATTCTGTTCCCTTGATCTATGTGTCTACTTTTGTACAAGTACCCCACTGTTTTGCTTACTACAGCTTTGTAGGATAGCTTGATATCTGGAACTGTGATACCTCCAGTTTTATTCCTTCTCAAGATTGCTTTGGCTATTCAGGGTATTTTGTGGTTCCATACAAATTTTAGGATAATTTGTTCTAGTTCTGTGAAAAATGCTGGTGGTATTTAGATATGGATTGCATTATATCTGTAGATGTTTTGCGTAGTATGGAGATTTTAACAATATTTGTTCTCCCAATCTATGAGTGTAGAATATCTTCCCATTTGTGTCATCTGCACTTTCTTTCATCAGTGTCTTATAGTTTTCAGAGTACAGGTCTTTCACCTCCTTGGTTAAGTTTATTCCTAGGTATTGTATTATTTTTGATGCAATTGTTAATGGGATTGTTTTCTTAATTTTTCTTTCTTCTGCTTCATTATTAGTGTATAGAAATGTGACAGATTTCTTACGTTGATTTTGTGTCCTGTGACTTTATGGACTTCATTTATCCGGTCTAGTAGTTTTTGGTGATATATTTAGGGTTTTCTATATATATAGTATCATGTCATCTGCAAACAGTGAAGGTTTTACTTCTTCCTTACCAATTTAGATGGATTTATTTTTTTTCTTGCCTGATTTCAGTGGCTAGTACTTCCAGTACTATGTGCATAAAGGTGATGAGAGTGGACATCCTTGCCTTGTTCCTGTTCTTACAGAAAAAACCTGAGAGCTTTTGAGCATGATGCTAGCTGTGGGGTTTTCATATATGGCCTTTATTATGTTGCAGTATGTTCCTTCTAACTTAATTCATTGAGGGTTTTTATCATGAATGGATGCTATACTTTTCAAATGCATTTTTTGCATCTATTGAAATGATCATATGGTTTTTATACTTTCTCTTATTGATGTGATGCATTACACTGATTGATTTGCAAATAATGAACCATCTTTGCATCCAGGAATAAATCCCACTAGATAGTGGTAAATGATTTTTTAATGTATTATTGTATTCATTTTACTTATATTTTGTTGAGGAGTTTTGCTCTATGTTCATCAGAGATATTGGCCTCTAGTTTTTGATTTGTTGTTTTCCTCTCCCCATAGACACCTTAGTTTCTTCCTGGATTTGCTGGGTTAAACACATTTTGTATCAATTATAAATGTTACAATAACAATCATTTTTCTAATCTAATTTCTTACTATTATACTTTAAAAAATCTTTCTATGAATTTTAGGTATCCTATTACACAAGAAAGAGGAAAAGGACTTGGGATCTCTCAGTCCATACAAAGTTCAATATCCAAACAGTCATAGTTTCCAATGTCCCAGAGTTGAGTCCCTCTCTCTGGTTAGACCTTTACAGATAAAATCTGGTCTTTGCCAGAACTGCTTCCTGGCTAAGCAAGAGAATATCACTGAAATAGTTACTTTACATAATTTGTCTCTGTTTAATACCAGTTAGCACTTCTACGTTCAGAATGCCTGCTCTTTTTCTGGGTTATGTGACAAAGTTCAAGTTCCTGCTGTTGGCTTTGTTTATTTCCTATGCCGAGACTTAGCTTTCAGCTACTTCTACTCCATTAAGTCAGTTGAAACACCATGTTCCCAGTTTCCAAAAATATTTTATTCCTCTCCTATGAATTTATGTTTTTGACACTATTACTATGATTTAATGCAAACACAAGAGGAAAGAAGTAAGATTGTGTTCAGTTCATCATGCTTTTCTTCTTCATGCCAACTTACTCTTAAATTATTTACCTTTTCAATTCTTTTGTTTGTTTAAAATTGAATTACTTTGTTCTCTGAATATGCTCTCTGTACTTTGGTTTACACTATCTCTTTTCTTTCATAGTCACCTTAGCTTTTACACAAATTCGAGATTATTTTACATGGCACATGCTCCTGGGAAACTTCATCTTCCAAGCTAACATATTAGTATCTTATCAATAGATGATATTAAGTGCTTAAACTCCAAACAGATAAACCATGGAGAATGAACATATGTTACAGAAATAAATGCCATACATATTTGTGTTTGTGTATGTTTTTGTGTTATTTTTGTTAGTATATAAATGAGCATCCCTATTTATGTAAATAGTTTAAAAGGAAAACTGAGGAAAAACTTAAATCTGGGCATGTATCTCTTTATTATCCCCAGATATCAGGTAAAAGTGCTACCTTAGGAAATTTTAAACTTTAAAAGAAAATTTCTAGAGATTTTTTTAAGGAAAATGAAATTAGAATTCCACAATGATAAAAGGACAATCAATTAAAACCAGTAGGTTTATTGAAAAAAAAATTAAGCGATTAAGTGTTTAAGTGTGCAAATAATTAATATGTAAAAATTAATTATGATATAAGGTATCTAAAACTGTTTATTTAGGAAAGGGTTGAGCATTTTTTGCCATAGGAAACACAGATTAAGCTAATTAATTTACTGACATTATAAAAACCACATATTATTAAAAACAAAATGATAGGTATATGATTATATATTTGTACATCCATACATATATATGTATATATAAGAGCAAATTATTAAAAAGAATACACTCTGTAAAGGACTTGTCAAACACATAGATGTATTTAATCCTACCTTTTTTGTTGTTGTTCTAGGGATAAAAGCAGTGAAATTAATTGCTTTGACAGTTATAATAATAACTAGTGGGCAACAAAAAATATGGAGACTAGAAGCAAAAGGGAATGCAATGTATTTATAACATTTGTCAAAAGTTATTCAATGAAAAGACATCACAGTTAATTGTAACTAGTACATTCTATTCAATTATCAAGTAGTTTAATGTTTGAAAATTCTACAATCCTTGAGAATAGGTACAATTTTAGAAAACAAGTTATTCTATTAATGCTACATTTTAAATTGATTTAATGGGTTGAGAAGCATCCTACAAAAATATTACTAGTGAAAAATTACTTGATATATAGATTCTTTGGTCATGCATATAATTTTCCATAATTATTTAATTTATTCACCCATTTCATAAGTAGAAAATTTAAAATACAAGCAGTCGGATCCCATGGTAAAAGTTAAAATAGAGTTGCCTGGCTGTTAAGATTAATTCTAAAGGTATTATACTTTTTATTATAAAACAAACAAACCAAAATGCCAACAAAGAGGTTAACAGAGACACAGAGAAGTGAGAATTGGGAAACTGAAGATTGCTTGGATTGACATGGACAATAAAAAATGGGAGAGTGATTAGTCCTATCCATATTAAGAGAAGCAAGAAGTCATTGGAAAACTTATTTTTGCAAAAACCTTACCTTTCTTTTGTTTTACTTTTTCAGACAACATTCAATGTACTTCTTCAATAGCTTCTCGACTTGGACATTCAGTAAAGGTTAAACCTGCATTTTAAAACTTCTATTAATGGTGGTGATGGCTTCCACCTTAGGTGGGAGTATTAATTTTGAGTTCAACATATTGAATTCCATAATTATTCTTCATAGTATTGAAAGAAGTAAAATCAACCAACAATAATCTTCTACTATTTACAGATAAAAGTGAGAGTATTGGTTTTTTCCAAAAAAAAAAAAAAACAAAAAACTGGTCTTTCATACTGAGCAATCATAACTAAATAAATTTATATTGATAAAAGGTGAAAAAACATATTTGTAAAGAATCAAATTTTATGTGTACAATATTGCATTACTATTCTTCACTATTAACTGGCATTTTGCAATTGTGCTCATTTTAATGTATTTTAAAATTCTGTAATTCTATGGGATTTTTCAATACAAAAACATTCACATTGTGCTATTAACCCTCTTACAATAAGAACATTGATTTTGACTTAAAATTAATGTCCAGGATTTAACATGTATACTTCTTTGAAATTTCAAGTCTTTTAGATTGGAAAAAAGGACAGGTTTTAAACAAACAAACAGATATAGATAGTGACATACATATATTTGAGGTAACTCATCTGCTAATTATTTTTAAGTGAATTCACTGTAATTTTTTTTTGCATTTCTTCAAGTTGATGCATTTCACCATTTCAATGAAGTATTATTTAATTACCATTAGAGATGAACACGTCAAGAAAATAACAGATTTGATAAAACATATGATTAACTTTGTCTTCTGGGTAATAACTGTCATTATGTGAGAATTAACCACTTTAACACAAAAATGTTTTTTGGACTAAAAGTACTGTCTGTTTGTACATTTTTAAAGGCAAGACACCAAACTCAAGTCTAAATTCTTATTTTGATTGCACTTTTTAAAAATGAACTAAAACTCCAAACTGTTTTCAAATCTTAATGAGTTATTACATTAATGCTCTTTTCTGTTCTGAGATTACAGTACAGTAATGCTCTTTTCTGCTCTGAGATTACAGTACAGATTACCGCATTGCATTTACTTGTCATGTCTTTAGTCTCCTCCAGTCTGTGATAGTTTCTCCAACTTTCCTTGTTCTTCATGACCTTAACAATTTTGATGACTCAGATTCAGATCTTTTGTAGTGTATCTCTCAAGTTGCGTATGTTTGGTGTTTTTCTCATGATTAAGGTGTGGTTATGTTTTCTGAAAAGAACTCTACCCAAAGTCATCTTCTCATCACACTGAATTAGGAGTTATAGGATATCCACATGACATCATTTGTTATGTTAACATTCATCACTTGGCTAAAGTAGTGTTTGCCAGCTCTTTCAAGACTTCTCTTTAGAGTCCTATAGAGTGCCCTTTCAATACTCTTATGATTTGGAAGCAAGTCACAAGTCTGAAGAGGGAGATATTAAGCTCCTTTGGGAGGGGGATTACCTTACTTATATTATTTGGAATTCCCCTGTGAGAAATATGTTTCTTCCTTACTGTTTATTTATTCAATAATTTATATCAATTTGTATTTATTTTATACTTGGGTTTGTAACCTAACGATATGTTCTTTTTTTGCTCCAGGTTTGGCCATCCATTTTATGTCAACTATTTTAAGTTGGCTCCTTTGTCCCTTAACACACTCTCATCCTTTTGCTTTTTGATCACTTCCTTATGTTCCAGCATAATGCAAGATGCTCCAGATCCATTTTGTATTTGCCCTGTCCCTGCTGTATATAGTCAACCATTTCTCACAGATGTCCTGGTTCTAGTAAATGAAGAATGGTATTTAGTGCCTAGATGTGGGGACAAGGTATGCCTTTGTTACTGGCATGCAATTGATTCAAGGTCTTCTCAGCAGACAGAGTCAGTAATATATTTACATAGGTCAATCCATGCATATCTATAATTGCATTTATATTAAACTAACCATAAATTCATATTGTCTTCAATTCTAATTAATAGTTTATTCTAGCCTTCCCTTCTTGCTTATCTGCAACTTCCATGCTAACAGTGAGAAGCTTGCTCCCATCATAAACCATATATTTACACATTTGTTCAATCAAATATACATGGAAAGGAGTTTCAGGATGTTAAAACTGTATGGCTATAGGAAACTAATTTACAATATGAGTACAGTGTTTATTATGCACAATTCACTTTGTCTTCAGTCTTACAGATTCCATTCAAAACAATTTATTTTGTAATATTACTTAGGCCAGCTCCTTTTTTTCCCCCTTGAACCATTTAAAGGTGGTTATGTCCATGTACTTATAATGTAGTGAAATTCATTTCTCATAGTATACATCCTATCATAGGATTCCCAACCTCCTGGTTGATTTTGTTACTGTTGTTTGTACACATTAAATTTCACTATTTGTGATGCATGCTTCTATGAGTTTCCAACAAATGCATAGTCATGTATTTACCACCCCAAAACTATAGATAATGCTCCCTTTACCCTAAAATGTCTCCATTGTTCTTCTGCAGTTAACCACTTTCCACCCACCAAAAACTGGAAAACATTGACCTTTTCCTAGTCTCTATAGCTGTTTTTTCTTTTTTGTGATATAATTCACACAACCATACAATTAACTTTTTTAAAGTGTACAACTCAGTAGTTATACTCACAAGGTTGTGCAATATTTACTAATATCTAATTCTAGAACATTTTTATCATGGCTTAAAGAAGCCCCATATCAGCACCATTCCACAATCTTCTCTCCAGTTAGCAATTGGCCATCACTTTCTGTCCCTAAGGATTTGCTTATTACAGACATTTTGTATAAATGAAATCATAAAATATGTGAATTTTTTTCTTTCATCTAGCTTCTTTAATTTAGCATAATGTTTTCAAGGTTCATCTGTTTGACACATTTATCAATACTACATTCCCTTTTATGGCTGAATAATATTTCATTGTATGGATATATCACACCTTGTTTATCCATTCATCACTTAATATGCATTGGGTTGTTTTTATTTTGGGGGTATAACGAATAATGCTATTAAGAGCATTCATGTATAATATTTTGGTGTTAACATATATTTTTAATTCCCTTGGGAATTTACCTAGGAGTGGAATTGCTGGGAGGAAATGTATAACGGTTCCAATTTCCTTATATTCTCATGAACATTCATGAGGTTAAGTAATTATACAAAGGAGCACAGTGGAATTTGTTGGGTTGGTGGGTTTTCCTTTATTTTGATTGTTGTAGTGGTTACAGAACTGTATGCATTTATCAATACTCACAAAACTTTACACTAAGAAAGGATTAAACATGCTGTATGAAAATTATACCTTAAAATATTATCATTTAAAAACATGATTTAAAATAACCACAATAATTCTGTGACACACAAACATCACTGGGAAGAGATTGATATAATTAGATATACAGTGTTGAATAGTTCACTCGGTTTTTGTGGTAGCTGTAAATTTAAAAGATGATAATTTTTAGTTGAAGTTCATGGATTGGTGTCAAAAATCCCTAAATATTTTCATTTGTTTAATCTAATTTACCAGTGTTACATAAAATCAAATTGAGCACATATTTGTATGAGGGTAATTAATAGTGTTTGTCACATTTATCATTACATTTCCACAAATGCAATATGTAACTTACTTTATCTTTCATGCATTATAAAACTTGCTTTCTCTTTGGAATTAACATAAAGTACTTCCAGATTTACATGTATAGCACACAAAAGAAAAGGAAACTCTTTGTAGATTGTGACATAAATATTATTGACTTATCTTCAGAACAATGGGAAAGTTTTATCTTTCTAAAATTTTTTAATGTTTATTAATTTTAAAGAGGGAGAGAGAGACAGAGCACAGGCAGGGGAATAGAGAGAGAGAGAGAGAGAGAGTGAGGGAGACACAGATCCGAAGCAGGTTCCAGGCTCAGAACTGTCAGCACAGAGCCTGCTGTAACTCATAAACTGTGAGATCATGACCTGAGCTGAAGTCAGAAGCTTAACCGATTGAGCTACCCAGGTGCCCCATCTCAGTTTTGACTATTATATTAAGTATCTAGGGTAACTATCAATAGGACTGAATGTGTACTTCCCTGGATGTGTGTGTGTGTGTGTGTGTGTGTGTGTGTGTGTGTGTGTGAGAGAGAGAGAGAGACAGAGAGACAGAGAGAGAGACAGAGAGACAGAGAGAAAGAGGAAAGGCAGAGGGAGATCACATTTAAAATGCTTCTCTAAGTACAAAAGGGCAAGAGTAAAAAGGGCAGTTATTAATATTTAATGTATAGTTTAAATCTAAGCACATCCACTCCTATGTAGAACTGCCAAACAGGCAAAATTTCAATCAATATATATATAATATATATATATATATATATATATATATATATATATATATATATATATATATTTCTATATAGAAAGTCTTGTGACAGACTCAGTATTAGTCATTGGAACTACTGTGATAAATAAATCAAGCTCCTGCGATGGAGGCATTTATAGCACATTGAAAGAGAGAAGCTTGTTATCAGATAAACTCACTAAAAAGTCATGGGTGCTTTGAAAATGGCAAAGGTGAAACTGGAGAAGTCAGAAACCCACTGTTTCACTGAATGCCCTCATCATTTTCCAAATTCAATTTATTTTAATAAATATTGATGACGCTGTATTCTGATTACTATACACGTCTGAGATTACTTAACTGTATAAAGCTATTCCTCAAGAAACTCATAGTTAAAAAAAAAAGACTCATAAGTCACTTAATTTCTATTCAAATGATGTCTATACTCTATTTACTGTATGTATAAACCAACTTTGCCCAGTACAATTTTACTCTTAGGCAGATGTCTAGTCAGATGATAAGCTTTTCCTTGATGTGAGTCTTCCCTACAATATATTGATGAAAACTGAAAAGAAAATGGAAGAATAGACAAAAAGCGTTAAGAATAAGAGTACTAGCTATAAATCTTGAATAAATAAATGTATACATGTGAGCCTAGTCACTAATTATTTGCTCTTATAAAGATATGTGATTTATTGACTCCCTTGGAAGTTACTAGAGGACATTCTTCCAGGCTATGTATCTGATTCTAGTCTTCCATTGCCTTTGCTCTATTTTATAATTAACTCTGTAGTGGCAAGAGACAGCCAAGCAAAATTGTTCCTATGACATTCAAATTCCGTTACGACCAGTAGATTTTCAATTAACTAACTTCTTACTCTCCAAAGAAAAAAATTGCCTTCTTTTACATATTCAACAGTCCTTTTTTAAAATTTTTTTTTTCAACCTTTATTTATTTTTGGGACAGAGAGAGACAGAGCATGAACGGGGGAGGGGCAGAGAGAGAGGGAGACACAGAATCAGAAACAGGCTCCAGGCTCTGAGCCATCAGCCCAGAGCCTGACGCGGGGCTCGAACTCGCGGACCGCGAGATCGTGACCTGGCTGAAGTCGGACGCTTAACCGACTGCGCCACCCAGGCGCCCCTCAACATTCCTGATTTGTAAATGTGTCTCTTCTTTGCATTCCTTTTTGAATCAGTTACATTATCAGTGAGGATCCCTCATTAGTTAATAAAATCTCTAACAGTTTCAATGTTGAGAGTATGAGAGTCATGATTTTACTCTTTTTTAAAGCCATATTTTAACACTATTAATAATACCCTCTCTAAGTGTCTCTAAGTTTTGTTTGTTTGTTTTTATTGTTGTTTATTTTATTTTATTCAGAAAATATATAGTAAGCTGGACTCTTAGAACAAGTTCACTAGAAGTAGGACCTGAGACAGGTCAAGGGGTGCTTGAATTGGGGGAGGAGGGAAGTGCTCTCTAATGAAAGAATTGAAGCAGGATAGGGAAGGGTCAAAGAAGAACAAAGATGTTCTTATCTACAGGGGAAAGCCTCTGGACTATTTGTTATTCCACAAGACTGTCCCTCCCTTAGGTCAGAGGGTGGAACTCTTAAAATTTCTTTTTTTTAAATCATGGACTGAAGGCCAGTCCCTAGGGAAGTTTCCTAGTAAGTTTCCTAGTGAGATGGCCTCTATCAGTCAAGGGTAATTCTCTGAAAATATGGGGTAGTTTTGAACCATTACCAGTGAACAGCTGAGATCTGGATGTAATAGTCTAGGCTTGACAATTCTACACTTGTCACTACTCATAAAGATTCTCTATTTTAGACTCTCATACAACAAAGTCTAAATGCAGAAAATATTTATACTTAGCAAATTATATTTATTTACCAGATACATATAAATATTTTAGCAAAGGATATTGGTAATCCTATATACAAAGCCATAAATTTTCTTCACTTTTACATTAAACTATTTCAGAATTTACACATTTTTGAAAAACTGCTATCATTCTTCCTAAAACCCAGAAGCAGACCATTCAGGCATAGTATGTATGGCTGACTTCAATACAGAAATGGGCAAAAGTAATTCACAAAAGAAGAAATACAAATTCAGTTAAAATGTAACTCAGTATTTACCTTTGCTAGAAATAATAATATTTCCTATTTTTAAATTTTTTAATGTTTTATTTATTTTTTTGAGAGAGACAGAGAGAGTGAGAGAGCGGGAGGGGCAGAGAGAGAGAGAAAGAGAGAGAGAGAATCCAAAGCAGGGTCCAGGCTCTGAGCTGTCAGCACAAAGCCAGACATGGGGCTCCAACTCACAAACTGTGAGATCATGACCTGATCTGAAGCCAGATGCTTAAACAACTGAACCACCCAGCACCCCAAAAATAAGAATACTTCATTAAAAATGAAGTAATTCTCCCACCTAACTTACTAAAATTTTACTTTCTTCAGTTAATAAAAGTGGCAGTAGACAGCTTCACTTGTAACTGTGAAACTTTACTTCAATACAACTTTTCAGAGCAATTTGGTAAACAGGAGAATGTTTTTTGAAACATCAATTTCACTGATGAAATTATCTAAAAGAAATAAATGAAAGCTATATAAAACTGAAAGTCACTTTACATAGGCAAGGTTGGAGGAAAGATTCTCTCTAAGGCATATACTGAAAGTACATGTAAATTCCAATAAACTTCTTTGTAGAAGAGGACTTCTGTCATGGCAGGCCTGGGAGATGTACATGACAAAATTATTTACTCTAAAAAATTATTCATGTATAAAAGTAATACAAAGGAAAGAAGGAAGGAAAAGAGGAAGGGAGGGAGGGGAATGAAAAAAAGGGAAGGGAAGGGAAAGGAAGGGAAGGGAAGGGAAGGGAAGGGAAGGGAAGGGAAGAGAAGGGGAAGAGGAAGGAAGAAAGGAATGGAAATCTTACAGATTCAAGGATATAGGATTATAGAAGTCCTTCCTGAAAAAACAGTGTCAAGATAATAAAATTCCAAACCAAGAATTTAGACATAGTTCCATTTCCTTCATTCTTGTCCCTACTCCAAAAGTGACAACATGGCACCCATGATATGGTACTTCCAGGTCCTTTAAGCCTGTATTAATACTTTCTAATGTTGCTTCTCAGAAACCTTTGAATTGACAGTACAGGGCTTAATATTGAAAAATCCAAGTTAAGTTAGTCTTCATTATTTTAACCAACTAGAATTATACTTATCTTTCTTGATCAAATAAACTGTAACACCAGACTATAATATGACAGCACATAAAAATATAAACTATAAAATTTCAGTTCTAAATTTTGTGCTACTTTAAATATTTAACAACATTTCACCATAATGTTAATTTCTTGTTCCCACAGAAAAGTGTCTTAACAGTTACAGAGGAAGGGATATTTTTCATAGGAGGGTGCAATATGGCTGGTCTGATCTGAATCAAAAGATTACATTCAAATTGTAATTATCCCAAGCCTAAGTATTCAGTATACACATTTTTCATGGCTCTGAAGATCCTGTGCAGAGAATAAGACACATTGGATTAGCAGGGCAATAGCTAACCGTCCATAGGTTCTGTCCTGATCATTTAGGAGCTTTTAAGAACTTGTCATTCACTCAAGGTTGAAATAGACCTTCCCTCTATCTCAAGTATAAAGAGGCTAGAACCCTCAGTAGCCCTGAGAAATGACTCAGACTCAAGACTCATACCATTCTTTGGAAATTTCTTGCTCAAGTGTAGTATGTAGTTTCTACCATGTTAACTTGTATTCAGAAGTGCTAATTGTCCTAATTACAAACTGCAATTCAGATGAATCTCACTGTCCCAAGTAGGAATTATTCACAACTCCAAGTTCTTCAGTCAAACACTCCCTCCTGTACCAAACCCCTGCTAATTAAAGCTTCCCACCCCACAAAATGAAAGGAATTCAAATACATCTTTGGCTCTTTACAGGATACCAAAACAACATATTTGCAAAGAAATAACACTAGTATTTTGGTTTCTCTTCAATCATTCAATACATGAATTTTATTTCACTATGTAAAATGTATTAGAAAGAAATACAGAATTAAAAAAAAATCTCTTTAATTATGAGCCACTGACTTCTTTACCTTTATAAAAAGTAATAGCAAGAACAATCATGCAAATCAGGTTCATAACAAACCACTTTTGTATCTCTTTTCCTACTGTTATGTGACAGAAAGAACTGTTTTGAAATAACTAAAGCCATATCTACTGAACACAATCATAATTTTATCTATTCTGAATATCTTTGAACAGCCTCCCAGTGGGGTCATGGTCTCTAACAAAGCCTATTCTTTACTTTAAAGAAATACCTATGAGCATTTGTGAAAAAGTCAGGTATTTTCACTCATTTTATGCACAAAGAGAAAATACAGTTATTTTAAAAGCCTGCTAATAATTAAGTGGAGATCTAAGGGACCAATTTACAATAAGCTTTTTTTTTAAGAGGCAAGTTCATCGTGTTGAACGGAACTTATAATTGTTCATGAAATAATTGCATATGAGAATTATCTGCATTCCTCAAAACAGTGGGTTGAAATTGGAATTCTCTTTCAATATATTTGAATGCATCTACAGGTACACAGTGAATTGGAGAAACATGGTTAGTAATGGGTAATTCATGTAATGGGTGTCATAAATCTTTGTCCAAATGTATTATTTTTATAGAAAATATGAAAGTTTCAGTCCTATTGATTCCAATATTGTTTAATAAGCATGGCTCTGAAAAAATATCTAACTCTGTCTGCTACTTATAACACTTGTTATGGCATCCCATTAGATAATTCCATTATCTTATCAGAGATATTATTTTTATGCATAATTTCAATTGAAAATTGAAGATGACAACAGTATTAAAAAATCTAAAAATAAAAAAAATCTGTAATTTCTACTTTCAACACTTAATTCGTTTAACAATTTTTTTCTATTAAAACATTCTAGTGTTTTTATTATAGTCTTTCTTGGCCACAAGTGTAGTAGTTAAATTTACATGTCAACTTGAATGGGTTAAAAATGCCCAGATAACTACTAAAACATTATTTCTGTCTGTGAGTGTGTTTCTGGAAGAGACTAGCATTTGAATCTGTAGACTGAGCAAGGAAGACTGCTCTTTCCAATGCAAGTGGGAATCCATTGAGGCGCTGAATAGAACAAAAAAAGCAGAGGATGGGTAAATTTGTTCTGTCTGCTTGAACTAAGATATCCATTTTCCTCTGTCCTCCATATCCACACTCCTGGGCCTTCAAACTCAGACTGAATGAATTATACCACCAGCTTTCCTGGGTCTCTAGCTTGCACATGATGGCAGATCATGGGACTTAGCCTCTTTAACAACATGATCTAATTCCTATAACTCAGTCTCTGTCTCTGTCTCTGTCTCTGTCTCTCTCTATAAATCCTATCAATTCTGTTTCTCTGGAGAATCCTAATACAAACATACACAAATTTCCTAATTACAACTTTAGTGCACATATCCATTTTCTACATTATTCTTAGAACAATTTTAGAATTAAAGAAATGACAAGTTAGTACAGAGAGTTCCCATATACCTCCCCACCCCATGCAGTTTTTCTATTTTTAACATCTTACGTTGGAATATATTTGTCATAATTAGATGACTGATACTGACAGGTTATTATTAACTAAAGTTCTGGATTTACCAGATTTCCTTAGTTTTTACCTAATATCTTATTTTTGTTCCTGAATTCCTCTAACATACCACATTACATTTAGTTGTCATATCACCCTCTTGGCTGTGATAGTTACTCAGACTTGCCGTGATTTTGAGCACTTTTTGGAGATTATTGTTTTGAGGAATACTGGTCAGGCATATTGTAGGATGTCCTTCCATTAAAATTAGTCTGAAATTTTTCTCAGGAGTATACTGGGGGTATGGGTTTTGGGAGGAAGATCAGAGCTAGTGCTATTTCCATCACATCATACAAAGAGCACATACTATCAAGTTTTATGACTGTTGATATAGACCTTGATCTGGATGAAGGTTTGTCATGTGGATGAAGGTTTGACAGTTCGTCATGTTTCCCACTGGATGAAGGTTTGTCATCTGGATGAAGGTTTGACAGTTTGTCAAGTTTCCCACTAGAGAGTTACTGTTATTTTTCTCCATTCCCACACTGTACTCTTTGAAAGGAAGTCATTGTGCACAGCCCACACTGATATGGAGAATCATGTTCTCCCTAAGAGTAGAGTTTCTGCATAAATTATTTAGAATGCTGCATGGATGATTTGTCTTTTCTTTTCCATTTACTATTACTTGATCACTATGTGTATCAGTATAGACTCATAGGTATTTCTTGTATAGTTTGACTTATAATCCAATATTACCTTACTTATTTTTTGCTCAAATTGTTCCCATTTTGGCCACTGGGACTTCTTTCAGTTGGGTCTTGTGCCCTTCATCAATGTGAAAGTTTTTTTAGTTTTGTTTTTGTTTTGTGTTGTTTTGTTTGAGCACTTCTTTCTTTATTTTTCTGGTACTAAAAGATGCTCCAGGTCCACATTTTATATTTCCTGTCCCAGTCCTAGAATAAGCTATTTCTCCAAGGAGTTCTACTTCATTTTATTGCAGAATGATTTCAGAAACTAATATTTGGGTGCAAGGTGTGCTCTTTGCAACTGAGAGGTAATTTCATTTAGGATCTCTTAGCTGATAAAGAATGGAAATATGTGTGTATATGCTAAACTCTGGATATACACACAGATCTGTAAGTATTCTTTATATAACCATCTGTATTTTTATTAAACTAAACATAAATTCTAACAACTATCATCAACTTGTATTCTATTCACATAACGACATGGACCACTCTAGCTTCCTCTACTGTAAATTCCCATTCCAACAGTGAGAAACTTGGCTTACCATCCACCATGATTTATTTAATTCTTAAATTTCAGAACAGATTTATGGTTGTATCAGAATTTTTAAACTATAATCCCATGGAAAGTAACTGTATCAACCAGAACATATCAAGTATCCTTTATTTTTAATTCTTTTTACAGATTGCTTTACCATTTGCAAGATCTGTTTAAAATTAATCTAGGTCCACTTTCAAATAAGTCCAATTCCAAATTCATGAGTAGTGCAGTTACTTTATAATACAGTTTTCCCAATTCCTTCCCCACCGTTATCACATTCTAGTCATCTATTAAACCTTAATTTAATCTTTAATATCCCTTCTGGGACATTTTACCTTTCTTTAAGATAGATGTGTTATTAACCTGTTCCGCCTCTCTAAAAAATAAAAAATAAATCTAACATTTCTTTTTCTTTTTCTAATTTTTTTTAATGTTTATTTATTTTGAAAGAGAGAGACACACAGAGACAGAGAGATAGAGCGTGAGGAGGGGAGGGGCAGAGAGAGAGGGAGACACACAATCTGAAGCAGGCTCTAGGCTCTGAGCTGTCAGCACAGAGCCCAATGTGGGGCTTGAACTGTGAGATCATGACCTGAGCAGAAGTCAGATGCTTAACCAACTGAGCCACCCAGGCTCCCCAAAAAGTCTAACATTTCTTAATTCCTTCTATTTCTGTTTAGCTGAGAAAGTCATTTTTCTACTTTACATTTGAAGAATAATTTTGCTGGATACAGAACTCTTAGTTGGTAGATTTTGTTTGTTTTTTTCTTTTTGGTTTTTGAACACTTTAAATGTTTCAGTCCATTTTATTCTTTCTTGCATGGTTTCTAATAAAAAAAATCTCTCATAATTTTATCTTTGTTTCTCTATAAGGAATGTATTCTTTATCGTTGGGCTTCTTTAAAGATTTTCCCTTTTTGTTTTTGGTTTCCTACCATTTTTTTTTAATTTTTTTTCAACGTTTATTTATTTTTGGGACAGAGAGAGACAGAGCATGAACAGGGGAGGGGCAGAGAGACAGGGAGACACAGAATCGGAAACAGGCTCCAGGCTCTGAGCCATCAGCCCAGAGCCTGACGTGGGGCTCGAACTCACGAACCGTGAGATCGTGACATGGCTGAAGTCGGACGCTTAACTGACTGTGCCACCCAGGCGCCCCATGGTTTCCTACCATTTTAATGTGATATGCCTAAGTGCAGTTTGTTATTTGATTAGTTGGTTGGGTTTTATTAGTATTTATTCTGTTTGTTGTTCTCAGAGTTTCTTGGATCAGTGCTTTGGTTTCTGTCATTATTTTTTCAAAATCCTCAGCCATTATTACTTCAAATATCTTTTCTATTTTGTCTCTCTTTTTCTTCTGGTATTCCAATTATGCATATGTTACATTTTGTTAAAGGTGCCACAGTTCTTGTTCTTTTCTGTTATTCATTAACTTTTCTCTTTGTATGTCAGCTTGGGAAGATTTCTACTGACCTACTTTTGAAGCAAAATTACTCCTTCTTTGTCCATGTTCACCCTACTGATGAGTATATCAAAGGTATGTTGCATTTCTTTTCTCTTTTTAAATGTTTATGTATCTATTAAATGTTTAAATGTTTAAATGTTTATCTATTTTTGAGAGACAGAGAAAGAGAGAGAGAATGAGCAGGGGAGTGGCAGAGAGAGAGAGGGAGACAGAGAATCCCAAGCAGGCTCTGCACTGTCAGCAGAGTCCAACACGGGGCTCCAACTCAGGAACTGTGAGATCATGACCTGAGCCCAAATCAAGAATCAGATGCTTAACCTACTGAGCCACCCAGGTGCCCTGGTATTTCTATGACAGTGTTGTTGATTTCTAATAATTCCTTTTAATTCTTTCTTAAAGTTTCCACTTCTTATATAACATGTTGGTTCTTGAATGTTGTTCATTTTTTCTGTTAAGGCTCTTAGTGTATTCATCAAGGTTATTTTAAATCCCCTAACTGATAATTCCAAAATCTGTGTCATTTCCAAGTTTGGTTCTGATGCAGGGTTTATCTTTTCATCTTTTTAGACTTTAGTGTTTTTTCTTCTTGTCTTTAGTATGCTTTGTATTTTGTAGTTGTTGTTATTGAAATGAAGGCATACTATATGACATAATAGGAACTGAGATAAATAGGTCTTTAGTGTGAGGTTTATGTTAATCTAGCTAGGCTGGGCTGGGTTTAATGTTTGTTGTAGCTGTAGTGCTAGAGGCTTCACTTTCCTCCAGTGTCCTTATTTTTTTCTTCCCTATTTTCTTCACGTTACTCATTCATTTGTGGTATGATTTGTGGACTCGATGAGCCAAGAGTTTATATTTGATCCCAACACTTCAATGATATAAAGATTATATCAAGATATAAAGATTATACCAAGATTATATCAAGGTATAAAGATTGTACCTCTGCTGCTACAATTATGACTTACAGAGTTGAGAATGTTTATAGCATATACTGTATTCTGTGTGTCCTTTTCTCTGCAATTTGTCTTTAATCCCTCAAACCAGAACCACTTCTCTCAAATTATGCTTTTATTATTCTGAGATATTCCCATACATAAAACTAGCCCACAAATGGAAAAATGTATAATATGGAAAATCACCATGCCAGTTCCCTCATGTTACTAATTATTCTTTATAGATACAGTGCTAATGACATGGGAAAATAAAGAAAATTTACATGTATAACCATAACCATTGTGGTTATTCTGGTATGACATTCAAACTCATACCTTAATTTTACTGCTTCTTAAAAATGCACCATTATAAATATTAACTAAATCCCAGTGTCAAAAGGAGTCTTCTATGCTTTGTTACATCCTGTATCCACCCATTAAACCTCTGTAGAAACAGTGAAAGTACATGATAAGACAAGCATACTCCAAGGATGATATATATTATCATAAAGCAGATTAGGGAAAATAATAACCTAAAAAGAGAAATACGCCTGGATAGTTTCAGGGCTAAGTTACTCATTGCCTGCTATCAGCTCACTATACAACCACCTGATTTCCATCTAAAGGTATGTAAGCGGTTCAAGGGACTTGGGGGTTGATCAAGGAAAAAGGTATGACCACAAGATAGTAACTCACAATGAGTTTTACTGGGGAATACTCAGGCAGGTTTGTGTAAGAAGGGAAGTCCCTGAGACCATGAGACCACTCAGAGACTTAAGATGGGACCACCATCTAGAAGGAGACACAGGTAGTGGAACTCCCAGGGAAGACGGATAGGAGAGAGCACTTATATGTGTAAATGAAGTTGCTCAGGAGCATGCCAGAGAGTCTCTGAGTCAGAGAGCTACAAAGAGCCTTAGAAGCCTGGGGCCTTAGAACTCCAAGGTCCTAGGACTCTAAGGTCCTGTTTTAACAATGGACAGCGCATGCTGGGTGAAGTTTCACAGGTATGCAAAGTAGGCAGGTTCTAAATGGCTAAAAATATGCTTTTCAAGGCTATTTTTTAAATAACTGGATGTGTGAAAGTTGGAGTCTGGTGTTGGTGGGCTTTCAAACTAACGGGTTTTAGCCTGCAGTAAGAAACCAAACAACCTACACAGAGGCCATCTTTGGCTCACTTATATAAAAAAGTGGGAGGGTAATTTGTGCCACATACCTGCCACTTAAGTGTTGGGGGATTAATGAAACAATATTTGTGAAGCCTTTTGGGGTTCTTCTCAAGAAAGTACTTTATTAACATAAAACCGACTATTCTGGCTGAAGACTTTCACCAAAATAACTTACACACAACCACTGCTGGTATATTCATTGCACTGAAATGACCTGTTCATGGAGATTATAAAAATTAAAATTATTCTTTAGATTTTATTGGGAGAGCGCTAGTTTTCCTATTAAAAATATCTCACGGACTTTTAAAAAATTCAACTTAAAGCATGGCTTAAATAGAATTATACAATGAACGTTTGGATTTGAATGAAAATATATAAATGATTAGTTTCCCAAGGATTATTTCTATTTAAATAAGATTTTCATTAAACTAAGGGAAATATTCTTACTATTATAAAACATAAAACATTGTTGGGTCAATAACTTGTTTCAACATATCTTTATAAACTACTGCTATATAATTTAACATAGATCTACATCTGTACCTATCATCCCTTTAGGGGAAAATATTTTATTTGACTTTTTAAAATAAATGAATTAGTTCTTAGTATTTGAATAATATTCATATTCTTCATACTCTTTTAGTCATTTTAAATTAGTCACACTTTAGAAAATGTGTGTGTGTGTGTGTGTGTGTGTGTGTGTGTGTGTGTGTGTGTATGTTTCTGGCCACCTTTTCTCTAGTTTTTTAAAGACAAATTCTTTTAGTATTTTATTATTTTAAAGAAAATTCTCTCTTTCTCTTTATACATACACACGTTTAGTGAGATTAAATGTACACATTGAAATTATCTGATTAGTATACCAGTGGAGCAAATATGTAATGGTTAAGTGTAGGTAAGCGAAAAGTTAATTCGAATAATCCCACACATTAGCCAATTGTATATATTTTCACTGTTAGCTTTTCATCAAGTATAGAGTAAATGCTAAAAATGGTAACTGGGGTGCTTGGGTGGCTCAGTCAGTTGAGCATCTGACTCTTGACTTCAGCTCAGGTCATAATCTCACAAATGGTCCTGGGATTGAGCCCCATGTTGGGCTCCATGCCCAGTATGGAGCCTGCTTGAGACTCTCTCTCCCCTGCTCCTCCCCCACTTGCATGTGCACCTGCATGAGTGCATATGTGTGCTCTCTCTCTCAAAAACATAAAAATAAGTGGGCGCCTGGGTGACTCAGTTGGTTGAGTGTCCCACTTCAGCTCAGGTTATCTCACTGCTCACGGGTTCGAGCCCTGTGTTGGGCTCTATGCTGACAGCTTGGAGCCTGGAGCCTTCTTCAGGATCTGTCTCCCTCTCTCTCTGCACCTCGCCCACTCATGCTCTGTCTCTTTCTCTCTCTTCCTCTCTTTCTCAAAAATAAATAAACATTAAAAAAATTAAAAATAATAACTGATGCTTGCATTTCTTCTCATTTTTTAAACATATCTTCTCTTTAAAATGTGAGTTTTATGAAAAGAGAAGCAAATATCTAGGCTAGAGAAAAAAGATGTGTAAAAACTACATAATCTGGCCTGATTATTGTTAAAGTACTATTTAATACTTATATACCCAAGATGTTACTTTCCATTTTCTCCTACTGGATCTATGAACTTGTTACATATTATCTACTATGGTCATAGATTCCCGTGAAACATCAGTGGGCAAGTGGACACTCTATTTCTGCTGGGGGTCTTGATACTGAACTTATCCTTAGTCAATGTTATCAGTCCTGAACAGTAATTAGTGTCAAAAATATTATTGTTAGAACCACCCTATGATCCAGCAATTGCAGTAGTAGGTATTTACCCAAAGAATACAAAAACACGATTTCAAAGGAATTCATGCACCCCAATGTTTATAGCAGCATTATCTACCAAATTATGGAAACAGCCCAAGTATTCATCAACTGATGAATAAGGAAGATATAAACACACACACGTGCACACACACACACATGCACACACACACAATGGAAAATTAGCCACAAAAAAAAGACTGAAATCTTGCTATTTGCAATACACGTATGGGTTGAGATAGGAAGTATTATGTTAAGTGAAATAAGTCAGTCAGAGAAAGACAAATACCATATAATTTCACTTCTGTGTGGAGTTTAAGAAACAAAACAAAGAAGCAAAGGGGAAAAAAAGAGAGAGGCAAAGCAAGAAACTGGCTCTTAACTATAAAGAGCAAACTGATGCTTACCAGAATGGAGGTGGGTGGGGGGATGGGTTAAACAGGTAATGAGGATTAAGGAGTGCACTTGTTTTGATGAACACCAGGTATTGTATGGCAGTGTTGAATTAGTGTGTTATACACCTGAAACTAATAGAAACATCTATTGGTGTAAATACAGACATATTGGGTAATTAAAGAAAATAGAGTTAAATAACTCCTTTTCTGTCTTCCTACTAAGTCATTAAACATATCCTCCAATAACTAAAATAACCAGATATTAATAGGAGAAAAAAAATCCAAAATATTCAGGATAGTCAATACTCCAATAAGGTTGGTACTGTCATTTCACCTCATTTATTCCAGGCTAATCATCATGCTCAACTTTCAAGGAGACATTAAAGAAAACTATGAGTACCAGGTCCAATTTTCCTTCCAGTACATAGAATTGTGAGCTACAGTGTGGCCACATCAATAAATTCTCTATATTTCACTTACTCTAATTCTAACACATTTCTGGTCTACTTACAAAGTGTTCCCCCAGTTTTTGCAGGAGTTATTTAACAGATACTAGACTCTTCATGGCAAATAAACTATTTCTTTTTGACGGATAAACCACACTGCCCTTCCTAGGCTCTTCTAAGAAATTATCCCGATTAATGGCCTACAGGCAATGAGAAGTGATACAGACAGACACTGAGGAGAAAGCCCATCTCATTGTGGGGAACTTGCTTCTTGAGGGATCACTGTACATGTTTAGGCATGAGGACATTTTTCACATGTGATACTAGAAACGGTGTTCTGTTTATGTTGGCCCAGAGGCTTCAGAGGAATATAAACATTCAAATATCTTCAGGTTCAATTTCCTGAATCTCCTTGCCAGGTTGAAAGTTCCCAGTATTTACTTATCAGAGCCTTGCTAGAATATAGGAACACTGTCAAGGCTGGCTATTAATTTTAATTGTCAGCTTTGGCTACTTTTACAATTATGTCTGTGGCTTAATTTTCAATAAAAGCTTAAAAGCTGTCCTAAGCCAGTAAGAGATGAGTCTACCCAAAGCTGCCACAGCAGCTCTTCACTTTTACAGTCTTACGTACACTTTCAATTTCTAGTTGGCTGCCCTGAGCCTGTAATTTTCTTTCTGCAGGCCTTCCAATGTCATTAACAGAAGCCTATCCACTCTTCAGTCATTATCATTATCGTTGCCCTCATACTATTCAGGAGCCACAGGCCCCATATATCCAACACTGCTCCATCCACTTACACCTTGTCCCAATTAATCAAATGTGATACCCTTAACACCTGTGAAGTGAATGCATGCCGTATTTTATCACATTTTTATTTCTGGTATCAGCCCTTTTTTGTGGGCACTTCAGAAAGGAGACCTTGAGGCAAACACATTGGGATACTACTTGATAAGGAAGTATAATCCAAAAGAAATCAGAGGAGAGAAAATGTGACCAAGGCAAGCAATGTCAGAGAGAAAATAAAACTCGATGTTACCAGGGTGGTTACCACTAAGTTTGTACCAAGTGACACAATTTTTCTGAAAACAGTATGTTACTTTGCCTGTCAATAACCCAGGCCTGGGTGGAAGAATAAGCATTTATCTGCTCACTTCTCTCTCTCATTGGTCAAAACTGCTTTGATGTCTCTTTAGAGTGCGACATGTGACAGGGATATGCATGTCCCATGGATTTGCATGTCTGGAGGTCACAGGATAAAAACTTAGGGGGAGGTGAGAAATGCTTGCTGTAGACATAGGTAAAGTTACACTGGGTTGTGCCAGCTACTTGGGCTAAGCTTGGTTGAGCCAAAACAGAGGTTGTTGTAAGGTTATTCGGCAAAAAACAAGTTTGCAAGAGCTCCAGACATATATAAACCACAAATTTATGAAACAGTGTGAATGAAGTGGCTTAGACAAATTTCTACCAAAAACTAAAGCAAATAGAACAGGAGTTTTCTTCCCCATACACTTCTGCCCCCTTGATTCTTACCTCGTAAAGGAAAAACTTTCAGCTCTTTTTCGCTTTTTCTTCCAGTGTTTAACAAAATATATATATATACATATTTTTAATTTGAGAGAGAAAGAGACAGAGTGTGCACAAGCGGGGGATGGAGGAGGGGGGAGAAGAGAGATAGAGACAGAGACAGAGAGACAGAGAATCTTAAGGAGGCTCCACACTCAGCACAGAGCTTGATGCAGGCCTCGATACCATGACTCTGGGATCATGACCTGAGTCAAAATCAAGGAGTCACTCAACCAACTGAACCACCCAGGTGCCCCAGTTTAACAAAATATTTTTAAATAACATACTTGGTATTTAGGCAAACATTTAAAAGTAACACACTTCTGTTCTTTTTTCTTTTAAATCCTTTAAAAATTATTTAGGCATTAATTACTGACTTTCTTCTGAAGCTGACAATTAGGTTACTTGCATTACACTACCAAATTCAATATTTACACACACACATCATACATAATGCATAATACTCTAATAAATATACACACACATATCTGTTCTACCCATTTTATAAGTAGGATTTCATTATAATTTATTGAATTAGTATCATGACCTCTGAAATGCCATTCATAGATGTCCACATTCCTATATACATTTTTGTTGCTGTTCCACTGATTCAGTTTTAATAATTGACTAATTTATTTACTTGCATCATTTCTCCTAATGCTTTTAGTAATTCAGCATCAATTTTTTTAAGTCCCCATAATCTGTAGCAGAGCAACAGAGGATCCTATATACCTTTTTCTTTGCATAATAATTCCTAACAAAACACAGAGATTTTAGAGGATGCATGAATTTCTTGTATCTTTTCATTCACAACATTTTAGACAATTTTTTGATGTGACAGAAGGAGTTTTACAAAATGTGATATTTTTTCTTCTTTAAACTTAGTTTTAGAAAGCAAATATTTTAAATGTGACACTCTACTAAACTCACATTGAATTTTTGCCCTGTACATTCTGCAATATATTTTAAATGCAGTATCAGTCTGTGGCGTCAGATGGTTGGGTATATGAATTATTAGAAGTGGAAAGGAGTTAAATATTCCATTGCTATGACTATAATTATAAAATAACATTTTTACATCAAAAGCTCCTTTTAGAGAAGTAAAAGCATAATAAAGAGCTTCTTGTCTAATATCTTCAGTAATGGAAAGAATGAGAAGTGTAAAGTGCTGTAACCTGTATAACCAACATTAAAGAGATTAGCCTTGGTTCTGTAGAAAAGTCAAATTAGCCAATTCTACTTTTCAACATGATTGTGCTAAAGGAATTTAAGAAGAAGCAGCTGAAACTTCTTGATGTTGTTAAGAATCAGTCTTCTGTTTTCAGATGGCTCACTAAATAATTTACCTACATATATTCTGTATTATCTGAAATCCTAAATTCATTTCCTTTCCATTTCTGACTAACTTTATTCTAACCCCTAATGTTTTCCTTTAGTAATAAATGCATTCTCATTTAAACATGTTCAACACTGATTCAATTGTATAGGTTAGTTTTATTTAAGGTTTTTGATAGCGTTTTTTAAATAGATAAATAGTCTAATGATTTATTACATTGCAATGATGCTGGGAACAATAATAATGGATCTAAAGGCCAATGGCCTTTTAAAGAATATATGAAAACCTTTTGGGTGAATGATTAATACAAAGTACGTACAAAGACAGATGGCGTAAGATCTTTGACATTATACCATGTTAGTATTTCAGACCAGTTTGTTATAGAAAAAGGTCACTCAATATTAGAGACAGGCTGTAATAGAAAATGTAGCTTGAAAGACTGAAGAAACAGAAGTTGAAAATGTGGTAGGAACTCTCTAAGTATTAGCTGTATTATGATTGCAGATTTAAGTAAGTATATTTATAAGTTCTTAAAATGCATAAAAGGGTAAAAATGCTGTCTTTGATACAACTACTAGAGTACTTTCAAGTATTTTCATTTCCAATTAACTCAATAGTTAAGCTTTATGATTTTTAAACAATAATTTTTTAAACAAAAATCTGCCTTTGCTTCTCTCTCTCTGATCACATTTCCCCATGTATGTAAATACTATACATACTGCTGACTCCCAAATCTATGATTTTTAGCTCCATCATCTCCACAGACCTTGCATGTATAAATTTCCTTGAAATCTCCACTTGAAAATCTAAAATGTATTAATGTTAACATGGACACAAACAGAATGATTGATTCCTACCCTCCCCAGTGATCTGTGCCTCTGCAGTTTTTCCCAATTCTGTTTACCTATCACATTTACCCAACATAAAAATCAAGGGCATATTTCCTTTCCCAAACCCCTAACTCATCCATCATCAAATTCTTCAATTTAAGATGTATATCAAATTCCCTCACATATTCCATCTCCACGACAACCATCCACATCACCATTAACTGTCTCCTAAGCTACTATAATATGCACTCTGCTTCTAATGCCTTTACAATTCTTTCTTCACACAGCCAGTTATTCCAGACAAAATTATTTATGGAATTTCATTGCTTCAGTTGTTTCAGTGGTTTCCCAAAGCAGTAAGAATAAAACCCCACCACTTTAAACTGGATTACAAAACCTACATGAATGATTCTACCAGTATCTCCCTTAACTACTTCCACTCCCACATTCTTTCAATGGCACTGGCTTTTTAAAAAGTCCAGACTGTTCCTGTCCCAGGATCTTTGCAATAGTTGGTTACTTTTCTGGAGATATGTTTTTCCTTGGTTTTCATATAGCTGACATCTTATCTTTTTATGTCTTAGCCTTAATGCCCCATTGCAGAGTGGCCTTTCCTTAACCAGAGACTTAGTAATACATCATCACATCATTCTATTTATCTGCAGAACTCTACTCACTTTCTAATATAAATTTTCATTTATTTCGTTGATTTTTAAATTAATTTCTGGCTTCTGACCAAAAACTGGCATATATAAAAATGAAATAAATCTGAAAAGAAAATATAAGACCCAAAATATAGGCAAAGAACAAGAGGAGAATCCTGGAGTCACACTGAACAGAAGGTGTAAAAGATTAATGCAGAAGCCTAGACTTTAGACTTATTTTTCAACTATAAACTCACTTGGATGTTTTATAGCGAATTACTGATTTTTGCCACCATGTCAAACATGTCTCCTATTTGCTTATCAATTGATGGCTAATACATCCTTCTAATTGCTCCTGTAAAATTCCCTACGGATCATCTTTGACAACTATCTTTCTTTCATAAACTATGTCTTATCTGTCTGATTTTTTTGGTTATACTTTTTTAATATATCAAGAGTTTGATCACTTATCAACACAGTCATTACTACATTTTGGATTAAATCACCATTCCATATGGCTACCTGCAACAGCCTCCACATGGATCTTAACAAAAGTCAGTCATATTGTATTTCTCTTCTGCTCTAAAACCATCCATGGACTTTCTACATCACTCAGAGAAGAATGAATGGCTATTAAAATGGTAACAGGCATGAGAGATTCTGGCTTCCCACTCAGATCTGGTGTCATCCTCCACTTATTCTCTCTGATCTTGTCACAAAGACCTCACTGATCTTTTAAATCAAACTAAGCCTACACCAGCCTCTGGGATTTGTCATTTCCTTGGCTCTTTGCCTTAAATATTCTCTCCTCTGGTAATCGCCTGGCTTGCTCACTCATCAATTTCAAGTCTTTTCTCAAATGCTGACTTCTCAGTGGGAGACATCTAACCACTATGTATAAAATTAAATTCTCCCTCTCTTCTCATTCTTCCTTTCCCTTTCCTGTCTTATTTTATAGCACTTCCTGCTATCTAACTTACTGTAAACTTTACTTATTTACACACTTGTTCTTTTTCTCTTTTCTAAATAAACAAAAATTATACAATTGTAGGGATTTTTATCTGTTTTGTTCAATTCTTTGTCCATGAGCTTACTAGAAAAGATGGAAATACTAGATGTTAAATAAATACATAAATAAATACATAAATGAACAATTAATGAATAAATCTAACACCCAGTGTGAGAACTTTAAAGGAGAAAAAAATAAACTTCATGGCATGTCTTTAAAAGATACATAAATCAACATTTAACCCATTTTCACAGATAAGAATGACCAACATTACCAATTTATCAATCTTCAAATAGGTTACCAGATTCAATGCAATTTAAATCAAAGTAGCAATACAAATATTATTCTTCTGGAAACTTTGTAAGCTTATTAACATTATATAAAATAATAAAGGCTCAAGGATAGTCAAGATACTCCTAAAGAAGGATACATTGGTGGCACTTCCCTGTCAGATAGAAATTCGAATTATAAATACACCTTGTGGTAGGCAGCTTCAAGGATGGAGTTCAATACTTTGCCCTTCCTGGTCTCCACACACTGTAATCCTCCCACATTAAGTGATTCCTGGATTGACTGACTTATATGTAACAAATAGCATGGGGCAGATATTATGTAATACCAACTTAGATAATAGGTAAAAAAGTAAAAAGATTGTGGCTTTTGTCTTGAGTGTACTCTTTCTCACTCTTCCTCAGATTGCTCTCTCTGTAGGACAGGAATCCAGTTACCATGTCATGAAGCAGCCTTGTGGAAAGCTCTAAGTGGTAAGGTACCAAGACTGATCAAATTTGGTAGATCTTCCCCCAAGTTGACACTACCGCCCAGCCAATAGTTGGATTACAACCTCATAAGAGACCTTGACCCAGAGCCACACGATGAAGTCATGTTTGGATAGCTGATCCAAAAAAAGTGTGAGATAATAAGGGCTTGTTATTATTCCAAGCTTGGGTATAATTTTAATGCAGCAATACATAACTAAAAATCATTGTTTTTAGGAAATGATGTATCAGAAAGGAGATATATTAATATTAAAAGAAGAGAACAGAGGCCAGAAACATAACTATGCATATATAAAATTAATACAAAATAGATGTGGAATTGCAGATTAAAAAAAAAAGAGAGAAGAGTACCACTTATTGCTGACTTGTGTCTAATTAAATCTAAAATGTGATTTTTTTTTCCTTATAAAATTGCCAAAGTCAAATGGAAAATTACTAACCAATCTAGAGTGTCACTTGTTTCCTTAGAACTGATGCACTGAAAGTTTATTCCCAGCTTGTGGAAGGTAAGAGTATTATGGCAAAATTCTTATTGTTACTAGAATATCAAATGTTATAACAAATTGGCACTGACAGAAGGACTTGATTGAATTATCAAATGCACTCAGCCAAAATTCTAATACAACAAAGTCAATTGCACTTCTGTTCCTTTGTCATTTAAGTTAATTTATCTTAAATAAATGGGGAAAGAAATGGGGGAAAAAAAACAAAGTCAGGATATAATTTCACTCATTCACCAGAATATTCCAATTTGGACATAATAAAAACTATATAAATTACCCAATTTTAATGCTGGCAGTAGTCTGAATTGCCTACTCTAACAAACAGGACATGGAAACCTCTCATTATTACCCATTATCTTAGTAAGTGTATATATGTGCCCATGTAGCTAATTAATCATCAAAAGCTACTGGAAGATACACTGATAAACTAGTACCAATCATCAGGCATTTTACACAGAAGGTCATCTGAACAACAGAGGTTAAGTGCCGTGTCAAAAGTCACACATCAATCTGTTAAAAAATAAAAATCTATTCTCATGTTTCACGATGAAGACAAACTGCTCTGTTGTTATTGCACAAATACTTCTTGAATAAGTGACCGTTATGTATAACTAATCATTGTTTTTGCTCACTACCCTTTTTATTAAAGTCAATTAAATATGTGCTTGAAATAGAACTGTTTTCTTTCTATACCCAATCTAATTTTTAGCCTTTATGCTTTCATAAAATAGGATATAAACATCAAGATGATCTCCAACAGTATATAATTTCTTCATGATGCTCACTAAATTTCTGAGTTGTAAACAGAAGAGCTTAAACTATAGCTTTATCAGACCATAATTAAAAAGGCTCAAAGTATCTGACCTCATAGACTTTGTATGAATTAGTATCCATTATGGATGATGAAAAGCTATTAATTGAAAAATATGAGTATATCATAAAAGTTCTAATAGAAGTTTAGGATTCCCATCATCCATTGATAATACATAATTTTAGGAATTATTTTGACAAACTGTCAGACTTAACTGTGTGATGGAGTTAATGACATACATGTAATGATCTTAGCAATATATTTTGCAATTAAAATATGGAGTGATTTAATTTCTATGATTCCTTAAGATAAACTTCTGGTAGGGGCGCCTGGGTGGCTCAGTCGGTTAAGCGTCCGACTTCAGCCAGGTCACGATCTCACGGTCCGTGAGTTCGAGCCCCGCGTCGGGCTCTGGGCTGATGGCTCAGAGCCTAGAGCCTGTTTCCGATTCTGTGTCTCCCTCTCTCTCTGCCCCTCCCCCGTTCATGCTGTGTCTCTCTCTGTCCCAAAAATAAATAAACGTTGAAAAAAAAAATTAAAAAAAAAAAAAAGATAAACTTCTGGTAGCGTATGATCATATATATGTTATATATGTGTAGTTCCTTTAAATCCTTTCTTTTGTATATGTGTGTGTGTGTGTGTACATATATGTATATATATATACACATACGTATATATATATGAAATATTTGATATATATATTTGAAATATATATATATATATATATATATGAAATATTTGAAATGGGATGGGGCGTCTGTGCTCTATCATTTTAACTTATCATAATATGCATAAATTCTCTACCTTGCCCTTAAAAGACAGTGCTGCCATCAGTCACTGATGGAAATTATAGGAATTAATGACTGTTATAACAGGTTATTTAAATTTCACATATGATGCAAAATCCAAGATAAGAAAATATCTACTACTCATATATCGAAGTTAAACGTACATCTATTCTGCAAGACAAGCAAAGAAATACCCTGAAACGTCTGTGACTCCTTCAACATCACCCACATCAGTACACAAAATGGTCAGGACTGGAGATTAAAATAGAAATAGGTTCACTGAAAGAAAAATCAATAAATTGTATGTCATCCAAATTAGAAACTTCTGCTCTGCAAAAGACCTTATTAATTAGATGAAAAGAAAGGCCATAGAATGGGAGAAAATATTTGCACATCACATGTCTTACAAAGGATTTTTACCCAGACTATATAAAAAGGTCCTTATACTCAACAGTAAGAAAGCAAATGATCCAATTAGAAAATGTGCAAAGGAGTTACACAGTGACCTTCATTAAAAAGGACAGAATTTGGAAAATAAGTACATGAAAAGATGTTTAACATCATTAGTCATTAGGGAAATGCAAATTCAATCTATGATAAGAGAGTACGATACACCTATTAGAATGGCTAGAATAAATAATACTAACTATTCCAAGTGGTGGTGAGAATGTGGAAAAGTTGAATCTCTCATACATACATTCCCAGTGGCAAGTAAAATGATAGTCTTTCTCGAAAACAGTTTGGCAGCTTTTTATAAAAACACAACATGCATTTGCCATACAGTCGAAAAATCACACTGTTGGATACTTGTCCTAGAATAATGAAAAAATTATCTTCATAAAAAAACCTATTCATCCATAGTCATAGAAGCATTGGGCTTATACAAGCCCAAAACTGGAAACAATCCAAATGTTCTTCAATGGGTAAATGGGAAAACGAAGGGTGGTATACCCATGCAACTGAATATTACTCAGCAGTAAAAAGGAATTGACTACTGATTTACACAGCAGTTTTGATGGATTTCAAGATTATTATGCTCAGCAAAAAAAGCCAGTCTCAAAAGGTTACATAATGGGTAATTCCTTTTACACAACTTTCTTCAAGTTACACAATTATTGTAATGGAGAACAAATTAGTGTTTTTCATGGATTAAGGTCTTGAGGAAGGCTATAACACAAAGAGCTTCTTTGGGTGATGAGACCATTTTGGTTTTCTAATGGTGATTATGCTTATACAAATCTATACATGTGATGAGATTACATAGACTTATACACCAAAATATATATCTCCATGTAAAATAAGTGAACCTGAATAAGGTCTGTAACTGTGTTAGTACTGTGCCAAAGTCAGTTTCCTGGTTTTGATACTGTACCACGATTATGTAAGATATTACCATTGAAGGAATCTGGGTGAAGGATAGAGAAGAACTCTCAGCATTACCTGTACAGTCTCTTGGGAGTCCTTTTCAAAATGAAAAGTTACCAAAAAAACCTCTAAAATTCAAAAGGACTACTGGTGTAGCCATGAAGGGGATATTTGTGGTGACAATGATTCTCCTGATACCTGCCTTTAATTCTCTGAAAAGTTGGTAGTAATAAAATATAACCATTTATTGTGTTTTCATTCCATTCTCATCACTTCTCAGTGCCAAAAATAAAGGTTGGGAGGTACTTGTGCCTCACCTCAAGCCTAGGAAATGGAGCTTCACCAAGGACATTTGATAGTTTCTTGGCATTTTAGAGAACTCAGTAGAATTGTCTCAGACTCACCTTTAAAAATGTTTAAGAAAAAAGAAGGTAGGTGGGTAGGTGGGAGCTGTTACACAGGGAAGCCAAGAACATGGACTATGCTAGCACTGTCCTGTAACCCAGTAGAGATTCAGACAGCTATCTTGAGTGATGGAGAAGGCACTGGGATAGAGTTTGAAAATAATTAATGGAATATTAAGTTCTAAATATTTCCAAAGTTATTGCATGTTTGATTTACGTTTGGCATATAAAGCTAAAACTGCCAAAGTTCATTTAAGGAATAGTGTCTTTTTTCTTTTTTTAATGTGGCCACAATAGAAATTTCATCAATTAATATTTTTCCAAAAAACTGAAAGGATTAACAAGGAAATGTATTAAGAGTTTTATGGAAAATTTCTTTGCCCTGACTCTGGTACTCCCAAATCCTGGGAACTTTTCTTCCTATTGCCTATTTTTCTGTTACTTCTATCCCTAGAAATCTAGTGTTTCTTCTCAGTCCACTTGTTCGGGATTCTGCCCAACTTCTCTTGGTTCTTTTCTCTATAGAGAAGTGATAAAAGCAGCCTAATAGTGATGTTCAAATGCTCTGGTAGGAGTGCAGAGGAAAGGTATAAACACCAACACTCTGATATTTTCATCCTTTCAATACTACTTGTTAATTGATCAAATTTATAGAATTTTTTATTTAAAATAATTTTGAATTTTTATTTAAATAATTTTTATTTAAAATAATTTGAATTTTTATTTAAAATAATTTGAATTAAAATAATTTTAACTGACTGTCTCAGTCAGTTAAGTGTCTGAATTTGGCTCAGGTCATGATCTCATGATTCTTGAGCTCAAGCCCCTCATGGGGCTCTCTGCTGTCAGCAAGGAGCCTGCTTTGGATACTCTGTCTCTCTCTCTCTCTCTCTGCCCCTCCCCCGCTCTCTCACTCTCTCCCCAAAATAAATAAATGTTAAAAAATAAAAAAATAAAAATAAAATAACTTTGGGGGGAATTTTGGATCTTCATACTTTCCACATTATCACTCCTTATTCAACAGTAGATATATTAGTCTTAAAGTTCTAAGATTAATATTTGTTAATGTCTATTTCTAATGTTTGCCAATGAGTGTTTTTTTTTGAAAGGATAACTGAACAGTTATAAGGACATGGCTTTTCATTGACCAAAAAAAAAAATGACTTGTTTATAAGTACAATTCATATTAACAGTATTATATTTTCTATCATTTCTAAGTAAATTAAAATTAATTTTCCCATTTCATTGTTAATAAACATTTTTTTAAAGTCTTGCTAAACCTACTACTATTTCTCATTTGAGTCTTGTCCACAGTAAATTTTTATATGTATATTTTTTTGAAAACAATATTTAAAAAAATTTTTTTTGAGAAAAAGAGCGAGACAAAGCATGAGTGGGGGAGGGTCAGAGAGAGAAGGAAACACAGAATCCAAAGCAGGCTCCGGGTTCTGAGCAAGAAAGAGGTCAGCACAGAGCCTGATGCAGGGCTCAAACCCACAAACTGTGAGATCATGACTTGAGCCAAAGTCGGACTCTCAACCAACTGAGCCACCCAGGCACCCCTGAAAACAATATAAGTTTAATTAGGTATGGCCTCAATCAATACTATAAGGCACCAATATGAAAATTAAGTGACAAAACAAAAACTACCCAGAGAAAAACTAAAGGAAAATACCTCAGTATATTATAGAGAACTCATGAAAATAAACTTCATGTCTTCAAAAAATACTTATTTTTCTAATTCTATAAGCCATTACTAAATAAATAAGCTGCTGATATTTTATCTGTTTGCAACTTAACAGAACATGAATTTGTTTTAAATATTACTTTAAATATACTACTGTGTGTTTTTCTTTAAATGTATTTATTTGTTTTTGAGAGAGCATGAGGAAGAGCATTTGTTTTTGAGAGAGCAGGGAAGGGGTAGAGAGAGATGGAGAGAGAATCCCAAGCAGGCTCTGCATTGCCAGCACAGAGCCTGATGTGGGGCGTGATCTCATGAACTGTGAGATCATGACCTGAGCCGAAAGCAAGAGTCTGATACTTACCCAACTGAGCTGCCCAGGTGCCCCTACTGTATTTTGTTCTTAAATTTATAATTTGTTGTTGCTTTCCAAAAAATGGTTGAAAAATAACTGTTTCTTAGTGTTAATTTTTAGTCATCTTACAAAATAGCAACATGCAAAAAGCGTTATGTCTAATAGCCCCAGGAGGGAATATTCTAAAGCTGACAATCATTCCCAGTTTTATTAGCATTCTGATTACATAAAACTAAGTATTAAAGCAAATCAAAATTCCTGGCCTTGGAGGTCAATTTTTTTATCACAGAAAAATATTTTTTACTTTTCCTTACATCTATAATTTTTTGTCACATTCTATTTTTTAAAGAAATAAGAAGTGAAAGGCTAATGTTTTAAAAATATACAAAGTATGGGTGATATTTCTGATCAAAAGTAATTATAAGCAAAGTGGGCTCTTCCAGAATACATGGAGCCTTAGCAGTCATGGAGGTATGATTTATGGGGTCTCATCCACCAACCTGCTTCAAGCTAAGCAGTCTTGGTTTATTGTCTATATTAGCTGTTACACACAATTCTACCTGAATAAAGAGATCTGCTGTTGGAAAAAACAAAGAACATCAAACTCTCTTAAGAGCTTCAGAGTTAATCACGCTTTGTGTGACAGGATCCTAGAATTCATGTAGTATCTTGAGTGGCCAAACTTACATTATCTTGACCTAATTCATTTCTCCTCCTTTCCCTTTGGCCATGCTTTCTGCAGTCTTTTATTTTATTTTATTTTATTTTATTTTATTTTATTTTATTTTATTTTATTTTTTTATTTTATTTATATTTTATTTTATTTTATTTTATTTTATTTTATTTTATTTTATTTTATTTTATTTTATTTTATTTTTTTATTTTATTTATATTTTATTTTATTTTATTTTATTTTATTTTATTTTATTTTATGTATTTTTAATAAATATGAGCGATGAGTTTTTCCTTATGCTGTGGTTTTTCCTTCTTTGAATAGTTAAAAGAAAAATAGGGCACTATAGGAGTTATCACACAAAAATATTCTGGCGTAATTTTGTTTCAGTTTGTTTCCTTTGTTGTTATTCTAATTGTTGGCTGTACTTACAAAGAACTGAAGAACGGGAATTGGGGAATGTACATAATTTAGAGGAAAATATTCTCTCAGGAATACAAGCATATTTAGGCCTAAAATAATCTGCTTAATCTATAGTGAGTATTCTTCAATTCTCTTGTGTTTGTTTAATTGTGCTTCAGCAGATAACTTTTATTTATTTATTTATTTATTTATTTATTTATTTATTTATTTATTTAATTTTTGAGAGAGAGAGACAGAGTGTGAGCAGAGGAGGGGCAGACACTGAGGGAGACACAGAATCCAAAGCAGGCTCCAGGCTCTCAGCTCCAAGCTGTCAGCCCAGAGCCCAATGCGGGGCTCGAACTCACAAACCATGAGATCATGACCTGAGCTGAAGTTGGACGCTTAACCAACTGAGCCACCCAAGTGCTTCTCACTGGATAATTTCTTATGACCAAGGTACTTCTGTTTGGTTAGTTGGTTTGGAAAATAATATGTGTGTATTGTCTGTCTTTTGGTTCAATTTGGGAATGTAGCTGTCCTTTCACAGAAGAGTAAATTTTCCTTAAATTTAATTAAGCAGGCTGTCACATGCATCAATTTATTTTTTCTTTTTGTATAATTTATTTCAAGCATGTGTGGGTAGAACAAATTAAGATAGAGATCTGACATATTTTCCTTGGTCCAGTATAATCAGTCTTCTGTGATTTTACTTTGATCCATTACACTATGAGAACAAGAATATTTAGAGCTTAGACACTGTATAGTCCATCCTCACTTAGCATCACTGATGATGTCATATACAAGAGGGAGTGCAAGAAGTGTACATCACTCAGCTTTGCCTTAGTACAAGTGTTAGGAGATATTGTGTCATGTGTTAGACACCATTCTCAGTTACTATTATTTAAGAGGTTTAAATTAACTGTCTTTGGGGCATGTTTACAATACTAAAATGATACAAAACCTCCACATCCAGGAGAAACAGCTGATTGCAAATAGAAATGTGTATAATAAACTAACATGGTATAGATGTTATTAATATTAAATTACTATGAAAGCAATGTGCTCAGTTCTGTAAATACCTTGAGAATTTAGTTGGCACATATTAGAACACAAAACTCTAGTTTCATATTTATCTACTTTCATTATTAAAACAAGCACTTACATTTTCCTTTCAAATATATTTAAAAGTTATTTTCTAATATGGAGAAGCTCAATTATTCTTTACTCAAATACTTTCAGTAACATTTCCAAAAACTATTTTAGTTGTAATAGCTTTCTAATATACCTATTGTTTCCTGTGTAATCTAGCTTCAGCAAGTTCTATTTCCTTTCACTTCTCCCAATGCAATCAAAAGGGTATGAAGCAATAAGATGTGACAGAAAGTGCTTTTCTGGGGGATGGTTTCCTATCTCCTGAGTCTTATAACCACAAAACCTAAGCCTTTTTCTTCCTATTTTAAAGCAAGACAGCTGCTTTTGGATAACTTCCATAAGGGGTACAGACAATTAGGTATGTAGGCTTATGATCGCGAAAAAAAATAGATAGTGGGTTTGTAAAAGTGAACCAAGAATGCACCAAATTAAATGGAGAGAGAACAAGAAAGGCCCAGAGTTGTGCCAGAAAAAGCTTTAATCCACAAAAATGCAGAGGGTTAGTGATTTTAAGATTCTGAGTCAATATAAAATTATATTCCAGTGTGTTAGCTACTTCAAGATTAATATTCTTTGCTTGTGAGATAAGCAGGAAATTAAGCTTTTGAATATGAGCTTAAATTTAAATCAAAATAGAAGCTTGAAAATGGCAGAAATATATCATATCACATGCCAAGAAGATTTCATAAGTATTATATACACATGTACTTAAAAATGTGTATATGAGTGTAGATTACTTATGATTAGAGACAGCACTAATTAATTATTCTAAATGGATATTAAAATTATCAGGTAAACAACTCTGTGTTTAAAAATATATACCAAGCATTTGAAAATTTTTCTATGCTATATAAAGCTTTAACTCTTGTACATGTACCTTATGTTTAACAAAATATTTTACAAGAGTTAGTTTAAACTTAGAAATTTTTTGGCCATTATGAATGAAGCTGCCTTAAACTTTCAAGTTAAGGTGTTTGTATGGACATGATTTTTCAACTCTTTGTGTAAATACCAAGGAATGAAATTGCTAGATCATGTGGTAAGGATATGTTTAGTTTTGTAAGAAATCAGACTGTTTTCCAAAGTGGCTATACTATTTTAGATTCCCACCAGCAATGAATAAGTGTTCTTGTTGCTTCCAGTACCTTGTAAGCATTTGGTGTTGTCAGTCTTCTGGAATTTGGACATAATAATAGGTATGTAGTAGCATCTCACTGTTAATTTAATTGGCATTTCCCTGGTGACATACAAAACGGAACATTTTTTCATATGCTTCTTTGCCATGTGCATATCTTTTGTGGTGAAGATTCTGCCATGCTCTTTGCCACCCCCCCCCCCCGCCTTTTTAAATGTTTATTTACTTTTGAGAGAGAGAGAGCAGGAGCAGGGAGGGAAAGAAAGAGAGAGGGAGACAGAGGATCTGATATGGGCTCCATGCTGACAGCAGAGAGCCCAATGCGGGGCTGGAACTCACAAACCGTGAGCTGAAGTCAGATGCTTAACTAAGTAAGCCACCCAGGTGCCCCAGGCCCATGTTTTAATAGGGTTGTCTATTTTCTTACTGTTGAGTTGTTCAGAGCTCTGTGGAATTTGGGTAATAGTCCTTTACCAGATATGTCTTTTTCAAATATTTTCTCCCAATCTAGGGCTTCGGTTCTTATTCTCCTGATATTGTTTTGCACTAGGCAGGAGTTTTTAATTTCAAAAAAGTTTATCAATTATTCTGTTTGTGCATTGTATCTCTGGTGTTATATGTAAAAAGTGCCTGTTATAATCAGTCATGCAAGTTTTCTCCTATGTTGCTATGTTGTCATCTAGGAGTTTTGTAGTTTTGAATTTTATATCTAAGTCTGTGATACATTTTGAGTTAATTTTGAGCTAATTTATGAAACAGGTAAAATCTGCTATATATATTTTTTTGCATGTGAATGTCATTGTTCCAGAACACTTTAAACTTAATACCAATGCAAAGATGGCATTTTAAGTTGTACATAATGGGAGAGAGCAGCAGTAGCATCTATCATTTGAGGGGATGGGCACTAAGGGCATCAGACAATCTGGGTTGTATTCCTTCCTTCTGTCACTTGGTAGCTTAGCTATGTGCCTTCTTTAGACTTTAATTTTTTATCTATACAATGAAAATAAAAATAAATATTGCATAATATTTATTTGGTTATCCAATGAGATTATGAATATGATATTGGTTTATACATTCTTGGATGCTCTAACAAACTCTCAACACATTTGAAACTATTGAGGACTCCTTGAAATACTTTTGCCTGGTTTCACAGACACCACGGTCCCATTACACCATGGTAAGGACTACTTACCAATCGTGTTTGCTGAATTTCCTCCTCTTTCTGACTCTAATTAATGGAGTGCTCTAGGAATCTGTGTTCACATTTTATGGCTTCTCTGTCTACCCACTACTTGAATGACCTCATCTAGTTATACAATTTTAATACCATGTATTAAATGTAATAAATACATTATTACCTCTTCAAAAAAAACCCAAAAATATTATTGCTTCAAACCAAGCTTCTATTCTTCCTCCCCTTTTCTTTAATATTCTTAGTCTTCTTGACTTTCCTCTAAATCCCAAACATGCCCATTTATGGCTTTATTTAATTTGGTAAATGCTATTTACTAAGGCTTTCTCCTGCAGATTTACAAAACAGGTTATCTTTGCAATAATCTAAGAAGTTCCACACTAAAAATAAACTGTTAACATGGATGGGTTTCCAAAAATCTTGAGTTAACCTCTGGAGTCATATACATTTCTTTCGAGTCTACACCTTCGTACTAGTGAGCTTCATATCTGCCATTGTTCTGCCTTACCGTCAGCCCATCCTACAAGTGGTAATTTATGTAATTGTTGGATTATCTGCCTCAATCACTAGAATGTAAACTCTATAAGGACAAAGCCTTTATTTATTTTTACTGTCTTATTCTAAATGTTTAGCACAATGGCTCACACATAATATATGACAGTTTCTTTGGGTGAGTATGTGTGTGAGATAGAGGAGAAGAGGGGGAAGCAGAAGGACAGACAGATTGAGAGAAAATACTGTATAGAGTACTGTGGAATCATTTCATGTCCATGTTCAATAGGCAATAATTATGTTTTGTTTCTCTTTCTAAAGCTCACATCTTCTATGTTGTAACTTACAAATTAGTTATATGCTCAGTGTATAAATTAATTTTTAATAGCACAGGGCATAAAATTTTTTCTTATTTCCTATGTATGTTAATAGTTTAAATCAGTTTTCAGAATTTGGCATATGCAAATGTGTACCATAGTAACATTAAATTGTGCTAGTAAAGATGCATTGACTATTTGCAATGATGGTAGAGAGGTAATGAGTTTGAAAGAATTTCATGTTGATTTTTTTATTCATGTAGCAAATATTTATGGAGTGCCTAGTATGTGCCAGGCATAATTCCAGGCACTGAAGTAAAACAGTGAACAAAACTGATAAAATTCTTATTGACATGATCTAGAGAAGCCGATATTTTTGCATATTTGAATGTTTTGTTATCTCACAACTTTTTCCCATGATATGTAAGCATAATTTAGTTTCTTTTCACTGTAAGAGAAATTACTGTGTAGTTGAAAATACATTTCGAATCACATCAAAATATTATAAAGTACTGTATCACTCACTAGATGAGTACATGAACATTGAAAACTAATATCCATAGAGATTAGGGAAAAGCAAAATCCAAATACAAAATTTGTTGACTATTTTATTGTTGAACCACTGGTGAGATGTATAATGTGGTTATTTACAAAGAAATAACCTGGGTGGCTGAACTGGTTGAGCGTCCGACTCTGGCTCAGGTCATGATCTCAAGGTTTGTGAGTTTGAGCCCCGCATCGGGCTACATGCTGACAGTTCAGAGCCTGAACCCTGCTTGGAATTCTGTGCCTCATTCGTTCTCTGCCCCTCCCCCCACTTGTGCTCTGTCTCTGTCTCTCAAAAATAAATAAATGTAAAAAATATTTTTTAAAGAAATATTCTTCCAATTTTAAGTAATGATATTGATGTTAAAAATACTTGCTAAAATGGAGAAAGACAAATACCACTTATACATCAAATTTAAGTAACAAATGAATAAACACACAAACAAAAGGCAGAATCAGACCTATGAATAACAGAGAACAAACTGATGGTTGCCAGAGGAGAGTGAGGCAGAATTAGGCAAAATGGCTGAAAGGGAGTGGGAGATACAGGCTTCCAGTTATGCAACAAATAAATCATGAGAATTAAAGACACAGCATAAGGAATATAATTAATGATATTGTAATACTGTTGTATTGTGACTTGTGGTAAGCATAGCATAGCCTATAGAGAAGTTGAATCACTGTGTTGTACACCAGAAACTAATGTGACATCGTATATCAATTCTACTCAAATACAAAAAGTCCTGCTAGGAAGAGCAGTACTGTCATTTATTTATGTGTGGCTCTAGCCTAAATTAACACTGCACTCTCCTGTCTTATCCTGTTTTACCCATTTGATATTGACCAAGTAAATTTGTGATGGTTAAGTAAAATTCTTTACTCCTATCGGGTACACTGCTTACCATTTTTTATGAGAAATTATGTCAGTAATACAAACATTGAATGTTGCAGATTAGTTTCCTGATATCCTTGTCGCTTAATATTCTTAACTCTATGACATGTTCTTATATCCAATAATGCTCAAGACTACTCCTGCTCAAGACCATAAATTGTAAAAAGTTCACTGGAGTGAGAAACAAAGAGTTGGATTCTGTCTTGGGTCTACACTTTAAAAGAAAAATATTATTAGTTATAAAATAATTCTATTTGTTAAAATTAGAGCATTCACTAATTACTTGAGCAGAGATGAAAATAAAGTAAAACTATCAAAATGGCAGAGTTTCAAAAATCTATTCATACTAAAGGGAACATATTATTATTCTGTCTAAAAAGAGTCTTTGGGTATAGTTTGCAATTTTACACCATTTTACTTTTATTTAATAAGAAGTTCCCCATGTTAAAATTAAATTTACCCAAACTTGTGATGACTTAAGAGAATTAAAATATAAAACCAGGAAATTTACTCCTCAACATATATTTACACTTGGTCAAATTACTTAGAAGTTCAGGGGTTGATTTCCATGGCTGGCCTAAGAGGTTAAATTAATAATAATACCACCAATTTCTATGTATTTAGGTTTTTCTATGTGTCATGTTATTTACATACAATGAATCTAACCAGTTTCTGAATAACAATGTACCCAAATTCAAAGTTTTGCTGCTATAATGTTCCCACATCAGAATGTATGCTGTAAAAAAAAATGAAAAAGGTATGATAAATTGCTATACATTTTTTATAAAATTTGTCAAATATTTATTTTTAAAAATTGAATGACATGAATGAAAAAATACCACTCAAGCTATGTAATCAACAAGGTTATAAAATGCTAATATAATGATATTAGCATTTTAAGATCTATGATAGCCTGAAATTATAACCGTACTTAAAATATTTGATGGGTTATGACTTATTTTGGGAAGTGTTAAACAATATAAAATATGCGTACCTTTAAAAAATTTGTTTTCAATCTTTGAAGCACATTATATAGAAACTACATGAATTCTAATAAATATATTTTCATTTAGGTTTGATAGTTATTGATCATTTGTAAAACGAACCAGGAAAACCTGAGATGGTGTAAACCACCTTTTACGCCATACTTTCTTTTCATTTTATGGTAAAATAAAATCCTACTTTGCTATTCCTTTTCAGGATAAGTTGATGGAGAGCACCAGAAATACAAGAAACTAGTAAAATAAAAATATTCTTAGAAACAAACTTAAGTAAAACCTTTAGTTTTAACAGAGAAGCCAATTTCATTTGCATTATATTTATCATAAAAATAAGCTTCAACATTTGGCTAAAACAAGGGAAGATACATTAGTCAGATAGGATAAACCATAACGCCCAATTCTACTTTAAAACAATTTGAGGGATGCCTGGGTGGCTCAGTTTGTTACGTGTCCACCTCTTGATTTCGACTCAGGTCATGATCTCAGGGATCATGAGGTCGAGCCCTGTGTGGGGCTCTGCACTGATAGTGTGGAGCCTGCTTGGGATTCTCTCTCTCTCTTTCCCTCTCTCTCTGCCTCTCTTGCACACTCTCTCTTTCAAAATAAATAACTAAACATTTTTAAAACATAAAGTAAGATGAAACAAACTAACAAAGTAGTAAGTTATAATGTAAAGACACTGTTCTCGTTAGAACTTGGGAAAAGAAAATGAATACAGACTCATTCTTTATTTTTTATTTCTGCTTAATATTCAATTCTAGTACTATGATAATGAAATAGTATTCTTGCTAACTTGCTTTTATGTACAACTGTAGTTGGGTGAAATAAATATTGCCTGATTTTTTTAAAGTTCCTATAATATTTTAATAATTTGTTTTAGATCTTCATTTACTTTTTCTTTTTTTTTAATTTTATTTTAAAAATTAGTCAGGCATGCCTGGTAAAAGTTAGCTGCTTATAGACTTCAGTAAGTTAAAAAAAAAAAAAAGGAAAGAAAGAGTAAGGAAAGAGTAAGAAATTTCTATTTACATAGAAATGCCCTTTATAATTTACTACCTTTTCTAATTTGTCAAGGAATATGGTTATAACAAGATCCTACTATTTTTAAAAGGCCCAGTTTTTTGTTTGGAGACCTGCGACTACCAGGAGGTTATTTTATCATATACTGATATTGTTTCCCGCATTCTCAGCCACAGGGCACTAACTACTGGCAGGAATTACTAGACCACATATAGCTTCAGCTTCTATTATATTCCCAGTAGGAAGCTTTGCTGACTGAGAAATCTTTATGTAATTAGTTGGTTGCTTGCAAGTTTCATCCACTAAAATAATAAATACTTTCTATATATTTACATTCCACTTATGATATCTTCTGCCTTCATTTTTTTCATGAATTATTATTTAGTTTCAGAGCCTCCCTTCCTCTTAACTAGTTTTAAAAATCTCTTGGCATTATGCAGACTTAGGATCCATTATCACTCTTAATTCCTCCAAGATCCCAGTCTGTGGTCTTTTCAGTTAAGCTTTCTTTCTTGTTTCCAGTACCCAATGTTTTCAAATGATCACTGTATACCAAAAACTAGTCCCTATATATAAACTATATATTTGAATCAAAGTCTTCAACTTTAAAAGATGCAGAAATCCAATGCAGATGAAAATATTTCAAAGCATAGAGAATAATGAATATTTAACAGGCTATAAATCATGTATGATGCATATCCAAAATTATTTAAAAGCAAGAAAACCTTTGCAATCATGTTAATAAATATTAACACAAATGCTCCAAATAAAACATTAGAAAACCGAAGCCAGCAGAGTACTATTTCCTATGTCTTATTAATTATGATAGGAATAATTATTAAAAATAACTTATTAATGTATTTAATCAAAATAATACACTAAAGTCATATTGAAAAAATCTAAAATTTATAAAATTCAACTAAATGTTTATGATAAAATATTTTATATGAAATCATAGAAATATACTCTGCAAAATATTTTATGTATAAAACAGGATAATCCACAAAAAAATTTAGGATAAAAGTTAATTCAAAGGCATAGATATTATCAATGATTAGTACTCCTAAAATTTGAGCCAGTGGAAAAAGATAACATAAATATATAAATACACATAATTGAAAGGAAGTTTCAGGATTCTGCTTGTATAAATCCTATGATTATTTACTTATAAAATACAAGGAATGCAACCAAAGTAATTAGTTCTAGAAATTATGTTTAGCAAAGTGATCAAAGTTACATACATCTTTTTTTTTTTTTTTTACATATTTGCAGAAAAACTTACCCTGTAAGTAGTTACAGTAAAAGTGCAGGAGTTAAAGAATATTACAAAAAGTTACTGAAAAGAAAAAAAAAAAAAGACTTAGATACAGTGCTATAAAATGTACACTATTCCCAAACTATTGATGTAATCCAGCCAATTTCATCAAAACACCAAAGTGATTTTTTATTTGTAGTAACCTAACACAATTATTGTAATTAATACTCATCTGAAATAGCAACAAAAGAACAGCCAAAACCAGTTTTCAAAGACAAAAACACTGAGAGGTCAAGCATGACCAAACAAAATATACTAAAATTTATTGAACTTAAAATCTATAGAACTAAAATCTGTAGAAGTATAGGAATAGAAAGAGCTTTATTTCTTACTATTACCCTTATCTTTATCCTTTATTTAATTAGTTCTACATTTATTTTCAACATTTTCAAGTCTGTTAATTATGGTTCTATATCTATAAAAGGTCATAGTGCTTTGTCTCTAAATATGTTGTAAATTTGAAACCAATGTGTTCTTCTATATATTTTGTAATTGCTTTTTATTGCAGGATCACATTACTATTTTATTATTGCTAAAGATGCATGAATCCTGGGACTCTGAGACACATTCACTGTTCCTTTTTCCTTTTTTTAAACACTCTGATTACTGAAAACCCTTTGATTACTGAAAACCCTGACACATTGTTTGCTTTGAATATGAATTAGCAGGTGTTTTTATGCCCTTTGTGTTTGTGTCTGTCTGTCTGAGCATGTGTGTCTGGATGTACGTGCTATTTCTAAATTAACTTTATGTTTCTTCTTACAAAAAGTAGGTTTGCTTTATTTTTGCACTTATCTAGATTGGTAAAATCGAGGATATTTAACAGAATCATTATTTCTTCCCTGTAGACCTCTCTTCTAGTACCCATTGTCTTCCACCTCTAATTTGACCTATTTACTCTCCAGAGTTGCACTGAAGCTATTGCTCTGGAATTACCCTCTGCATTGTTTTCCACATGGAAGCCACTATTTCCTTGTTCTCACTTCTTCTCTCGATATCTTTATTTCATTTTTTATGGATTTTGATATAATCCATATGCAATCCATTTTCATCTCAAAGTTTGAAGAGCTCTTGCATTGTTTTCTGGCATCTGGACTTGCAGATAACAAGATTTTTTTTATATATATATATTTTTAACGTTTATTTATTTTTGAGACCGAGAGAGACAAAGCATGAATGGGGGAGGGGCAGAGAGAGAGGGAGACACAGAATCGGGAGCAGTCTCCAGGCTCCGAGCAGGCAGCCCAGAGCCCGATGCAGGGCTCGAACTCAAGGAACGCAAGATCGTGACCTGAGCTGAAGTCGGACGCTTAACCGACTGAGCCACCCAGGCGCCCCGCAGATAACAAGATTTATGCCAATCTGATATGCATTTCTTTGCAAATGATATGTATCACTTGGGTTCTCTTTATTCTTGTTGACATGAGACTATAAGCATGTGAATAGCATGGGTCAGATTATTTGATACAGTACTCAGAAAGGTGTTTTCCAAACGTTTTTAGAAATTTTATTATCTGATTGATAATCTCTATTCTTACATACTCTTCGATTCTTATTCTCAGGTACTGTATCTTTCAGGTATTGACACTTCTCATATATTTTCCTTATTTGTATCATTGCTTATAATTTTAGAAGAATTTCTTTGTAGATAGTTTCTTTTCCTTTTTTTCTCTTTATTTTTTAAAATTTACATCCAAATTAGTTGGCATATAGTGCAACAATGATTTCAGGAGTAGATTCCTTAGTGCCCTTTACCCACTTAGCCCATCCCCACTCCCACACTCCCTCCAGTAACCCTCAGTTTGCTCTCCATATTTATTAGTTTCTTCTGTTTTGTCCCCCTCCCTGTTTTTATATTGTTTTTATTTCCCTTCCCTTACGTTCATCTGTTTTGTCCTTATAGTCCTCATATGAGTGAAGTCATATGATTTTTGTCTTTCTCTGACTAATTTCACTTAGCATAATACCCTCCAGTTCCATCCAGGTAGTTGCAAATGGCAAGATTTCATTCTTTTTGATTGCTAAATAATACTCCATTGTATATATGGAGTATATACATCTTCTTTATCCATTCATCCATCTAAGGACATTTGGGCTCTTTCCATACTTTGGCTATTGTTGATAGTGCTGCTATAAAAATTGCATGTGTCCCTTCGAAACAGCACACCTGTATCCCGTGGATAAATGCCTAGTAGTGCAATTGCTGGGTCGTGGGGTAGTTCTATTTTTAACTTTCTGAGGAACCTCCATACTGTTTTCCAGAGTGGCTGCACCAGCTTGCAATCCCACCAACAATGGCAAAGAGATCCTCTTTCTCCGCATCCTCGCCAACATCTGTTGTTGCCTGAGTTGTTAATGTTAGCCATTCTGACAGGTGTAAGGTGGTATCTCATGGTGGTTTTGATTTGTATTTCCCTGATGATGAGTGATGGTGAGCATTTTTTCATGTGTCGGTTGGCCATCTGGATGTCTTCTTTGGAGAAGTGTCTATTTATGTCATTTGCCCATTTCTTCACTGGATTATTTATTTTTTGGGTGTTGAGTTTGATAAGTTCTTTATAGATTTTGGATACTAACCCTTTATCTGATATGTCATTTGCAAATCTTCTCCCACTCTGTCAGTTGTCTTTTAGTTCTGCTGATTGTTTCCTTTGCTGTGCAGAGGTCCCAATAGTTTGATGAGGTCCCAATAGTTCATTTTTGCTTTTGTTTCCCTTGCCTCTGGAGAAGTGTTGAGTAAGAAGTTGCTGCGGGCAAGATCAAAGAGGTTTTTGCCTGCTTTCTCCTCGAGGATTTTGATGGCTTCCTGCCTTACATTGAGGTCTTCATCCACTTTGAGTTTGTTTTTGTCTATGGTCTAAGAAAGTGGTCCAGGTTCATTCTTCTGCATGTCGCTGTCCAGTTTTCCCAGCACCACTTGCTGAAGAGACTATCTTTATTCCATTGGATATTCTTTCCTGCTTTGTCAAAGACTAGTTGGCCATACCCCTTTTCTTTAAATATCCATTTCTGGGGGTGCCTGGGTGGCTCAGTCAGTAAGCGTCCGACTTCTGCTCAGGTCATGATCTCACGGTTCCTGAGTTCGAGCCCTGCATCGGCTCTGTGCTGATGGCTCAGAGCCTGGAGCCTGCCTCAGATTCTGTGTCTCCCTCTCTCTCTGCTCCTCCCCCACTCACACTCTCTCTCAAAAATAAATAAAAAACATTAAAAAAAATTAAATCCATTCCCACACACTGGGAATTTAAAGTTTCTTTTTTAAAATTTTTATTTTTTAAATTAAAAAAAAAATTATTTTAGAGAAAGAGTGAGTGGGGGAGAGAGACAAAGGGAGAGAGAATCCTAAACCATGGAACATAATGCAATCCCATGATGTGATCATGACCTGAACCGAAATCAAGAGTTGGACGCTCAACCAACTGAGCCATGCAGATGCCCCTGTAGATAGTTTCTTATTCTTTTGAATCTTTGGTCCTTGTCAATCATATTTTTTTTTTTCCTGAGACAGAGTGTGCACGTGCATGTGAGCAAGGGAGGGACAGAGAGGTAGAGAGAATCCCAAGCAGGCTTCTCACTGTCAGCACAGAGCCCAATGGGGGCCCAATCCCTCAAACTGTGAGATCATGACCTGAGACGAAATCAGACGCTTAACCAACTAAGCCATCCAGGTGTTCCTGTCAATCATAATTTTTACTTCCATTAACTCTACATTTGTTTATTTCTTCATAATATCCTTTTAATCCTATATTTCTATAGTTCTTATATTATTATAACCCTATACCAAGGAGTATATATTTCACCACTTATATATACTTTGATCTCTAAGAAAGTTTTTTCCATATATTTTCACCTATAACTTAAATTGTATTTTTTCTACATTTATACAAGATTTTAAAAATTTGTTGTTTATCTTATCTACCTAGTTATCTTCACTTTTTATACTGAAAGCTATCAACTTGGTTGTCAATTTATATTTAAGAATGGAGTACTGTATTATTTATTTTAAATTAGTAAGGTGTGTTACTTCTGCCTCAGTCTATATAAGTCTATTCCCCTGAGGCACCTTTAAAAAAATAATTGGGACATTTATTCCGTGAAAGCTGCATGCTTACTAAACAGCTTCACTTAAAGAGTGCTCACTAGAAAACTAATGCCACCTGCCTCACACAGGGTATTTCATAAATAAATGCTTACCCTGGATGACCACAGACACTATAAAAACATCTGCTCTCCCCTGAAGCATATATAATTTCTTTAGAGAATTTCCCTATATCTTTTTAATTTCCCTGGTGTTAAACTCACTTTATGTTATATCTTTACATTTAAATCCTGCAATCAACTCTCCCTGCCAAATTTCTGCTAGACGTCCTCTAGCATTGCAACTGAGACAGAGACATCCTATCCTCTTTTAGGTATCAAAGCTGCAGCTGTTTCTACTCTGCTTATTTATCAATACTTTATATTCATGAATATAGTCAAATGGATTTATCCAATGTTGAAGGTTCATCCTCTCTCCAACCCTTATACCTACCCTCTTGACTGTTATGCTGTTTTTACTTTGGTCATTTGGCATCGTTATTTAGTAGAGGTATTGTGTATTGACACTCAAATGATCTTTTTACTCAATGGATGAATTATCTTAGATTCCAATATGTCAAATATATGATAATTTCATGTGAGTTGCATGTACGTATCTATGAGCTGTGTATATATGTGTATACAGATGTGTGAGCTGTAAATATATGTGTGTGTGTGCGTGTGTGTGTGTGTGTGTGTGTGTGTGTATAACTGATGGCCTATTTGTATTGTTCTGGATGCAAATTAAATTATTAATATTATATTCAAAATTTTGCTTATGGCATGTCTTATATAAGCTATTTTTAGTTGAACAGTAAAAAAAAAAGAATCTCAAACTAAGCAACAAGAACAAAACTTTTATAGGTTGGTAAAAATACATGTCCTTCTGTTTTAACTATTATATACTAGATATACATGGAGTTTTTAAAAAAAACAAGGTCCCTGACAGTTTATTTGTAATAAATTAGACTGGTCAGACTTAGGTACATATAGTCTAAGTAACAAATAATATTTACTTTACTCTCTGTTCTCAAAACATATTTTATATTTAAAATTTTTGTTTTCACCCTTAAATATATATTTATAAGCATTTTTGATCTTTTGATTTATTGAGACTTCTGGTTAAGTGAATTTCTATGTTTTACTGTGTAATATATGGCAGTATTTTAATGAATAAAATTGGTCAAACTATGAACTTATTAATACTTCTTTAAAAAAAGTTGTTTTCCCCCTCTTTTCCATTGAAAGACAATGACCACAATTAGATTAAATCCAAAATTCTAATACTAAACTTTTAGAAAAAATTTTAATTTTAATCATTTTTCTTTCAATAGAAAATTCACCTTGTGACCATGAAGAATTAATTTGAAGGCACTTTAAGGACATTTCTGTCCTTCTTAATTGGCAATTGATTTTTAACATATTTTTTAGAAATATATTTAATTCTTTTAAAGTATCATTTATAATCGACATCATACATTGGACAAGAATGCATGCAAAATAAATGTATTATGTAAATGAAACTTCAAATAAATTAGAAAACCGGTAATTTACATTTCATGTGTTTAAGTTCATTTTTTTATTTAAACTCTGCATTTTCAGAGTGACATATTAAAAGGGATAGAAGATCAATGTTTTCCTTTATAAAACACAATGCTAGGAATTTTAATTTTTATGGACTATATTAGATTGGATACAATGCATTGTCATCCATAGGAAAGAACTGCATATTCACTCAGTGTAAGTTCTATTTTTAGTAATCTATTCATTTGGTTGTATAACTTCCATTGCAATTTACGTTCTATTTTAGCAATGTAAACTTCAATACTTTGAAAACAGTTCTCCCAAAATATGAGTCTGAACTTTTATTTTCAATCAGTGCAATGTACCCAGACTGTCTCCATATAGTAAACATAAACTGAAGGTTGCAGCTATTCAAATATCTCCCTAAATTAAGGAATGAAAAGATCTTTTTCTTTGTCATTCAATTTTTTTCTTCAGTTTCCTTAATTTCTGTGTCTACTATATGTCTCAGCATGTCCAATTCATGTTTGTGGTGCAAATCTAAAAAAAAAAAAAGTGAACTGCTATGACTGATGTCACCACTCACACATTTTAAATGACATATGCTGAAAGGATGACAAGCTGGAGAATATAATCTGTGCAGCAACATGACTTTTATTGGCACATAACATCTATGTGTAACTGTAACAAACACTTTGCTTACCGAACATTCTGGTTGGCACCTCTGAAAGGCCATAGGACATATTTACATAGTGTTATAAAATCACAGTTCACATTGCTGGCAAGTTTTTGCTTGCAGAAAGGCTTCATTATTTATATTTCCCATAAATTATATTTATATTTTTATAAGGGCTTGAAATGTTCTATGATATTAAATCTTAGCAGCATCTTAGAGGATGCCTAAGTAATTTTTCAATATATGCCTTCATTTTTTATTTTACCCTTGGCATTTTTAGTGAGTCAAATAATTGTATAAGAATACCTCCTTTCTCTTTTTGGATATTATTCTAGCCACTTGGTCATTTTCAGTCTAAAGATCGAGGCTACACTTCAGTTCTCACTATGTTGGTATACTCGGCGTGTGTGTGTGTGTGTGTGTGTGTGTGTGTGTGTGTGTGTGTGTGTGAGTGTACATAATCCTTCCTCTCCAGTTTCCTTCTTTTGGGAGATTCTATTTATGTATCATCTGCTCTTATATATTGCTTTTATATATGTGTCTTTTCCCTCATATTCTCTGGGATTTCCCCCCCCCCCCCCACTATATTTGGAAACATTTCAGGATTTTTATCTACCTAATATTCAGGACTCTTTAATTTTCAGCTGCCCAGATGCCATATCTGTTATTTAAATGTATTAAGTACTCAATATTTTATACTAACATTAATTGTGTTGTTGATTTAGCCTTCTTTTTTTCTTCTGATTTACCTCTATGCCCTTGTGCCCTGTTTATCTTGTTGTTGTTGTTGTTTTCATTGGGTACATTAAGGTCCTAACTCATTCACATTTCTACTGTCTTTTCTTATGCTCTCCCAATTCTGTTTTCCTACTCTCTTCCAGAATTTTTTAATCATGTTCCGTGCTTCACTTCCTCCAGAATTCTGTATTTTTTTTTCAAGTCCTTTATTTTTTGCACTTTTGCAGTGTTACTCTCTCATGAAAGGTAAGGGGAATACATATGAGTTTTGAGTGTCATCTAAATGTTGTTTAGATTTTATACAGAAAACATATAAATGACAATCCTAGCATATCTGTTAAGTTGAAGCCTACATAATTTATGAAAAATGAATATGCAGTTACCCTAGCATTAATTTCATACAGTGTACATAAGTATATCTCAACTGTTATTTAGACTATAAAATAAAGAAATTTAAATCTTTCAGATTATCTCAAATATGGTGGACTATAAGCTGTAAACACAGGGTGATGTTTAGTAGTAAATAGTAAAACCAACAAAATACACATTGATGAGAAGTACATTTTTTATTTGATACCAATGATCAATTTTGCACCATTAAAACATACATCGTTTTATGGACTGAACTGCAACTCCTCCAAATTGTGTTGAATTACTAGCCCCCAGTATTTTAAATATGACCTTATCTGAAAGCTGGATCACTGCAGATGTGATTAGTTAAGATGAAGCTTTTAGGGTGGGCCCTAATTCCATATGACTAGTATCCTTATAAAAATAGGAAATCAGAACGTAGACACACACAGGGAAAACGCCATGTGAAGGTTGGAGTTATATTGCACAAGCCAAGGAACTGCCAAAAGGTAGGAGAGAAGTGTTCTGGAAAGATTCTTCCCTAGTATCTTCAAAGGGAGCATGGGCCTTCCTACATTTTGATTCAGACTTCTGGCCTCCAAACTGTTGAGACAATACATTTCTGTTATTCTTTTTTTGTGTCGTTTAATGTTTATTTATTTTGAGAGAGTGCGCATGAACAGGAGAGGGGCAGAGAGAGAGAGAGAGAGAGAGAATCCCAAGGACGTTCCTCCTCCTAGCTGTCAGCGCAGAGCAGACACGGGGCTCGATCTCATGAACCATGATATCATGACATGAGCCAAAATCAAGAGGTAGACGCTTAACTGACTGAGCCACCCAGGCACCCCTACATTTCTGTTGTTCTAAGACACCCAGTTTGTGGTACTTTGTTATATCAGCCCTAAAAAATTAATACATCTTCCTTATCTTCATGAAATAATGTCATTCGGTCTGTGAATTTGTATTTTCTGGGTTTTGTTTTGTTGCTGTTAGGATATGTACAAAAATACTGATAAATGCAAAGCTGTGCACAGTCTGGCATCTGCCATCCATTCCAGCTTTATCCCATCATCTGACATGATTTCACTCCTTGCTCCCTGCTCCAGCCACACTGGTTGCTGGCACTACTACTCACCCGACTTCCTCCTTCCCCATCAGTGGCAGCATCTACTCCTTGAATGGGCCATTCTCTCGCCTATTAAGTGTCATTTCAAATATTGTTTTTATCTTCTTAAAAAAATTTCTTCTCTTCCCACACATTTCACATAGTTAACTACTATTTATCTATTTATTTACTGGCTTAATTCTTGGCCAACATCTATAAACTGTCTGAAAGCAGAGTTGTAAAAGTTTCCACTCATCACTGCATTTCCATTGTCAAGTACATTCCTTGATACATAAACAGATGAAACACAGAGAAACACTGCTAATTTTAATAGCTGTAGCTGAGAATGTAGGAGTAGATATAACAAAATTACTGCATTTTGGTTACATGGGCTTTGAATATTCTTTATGTATATGAGAAAATAAACATGGTCTAGCTACACGGAAATAACTCCTACCATTCTGATGCTTCTCACTGTTTCAATACATACTCTCTTTAAACCCTAAGAACAGGCTTGTGAGATATGTATAACATCACCCCTCTTTTTTACAATGAGGAAACAGAGCATCCTTCAAATTAACTAACTTCCATGATCTCACTGCTAACTATCAGTGAGTACTGATAGTTATTAAAATAACCTATCATGGGTTACACTTTAAGTAAATTTAAAAGGCACTGTAGTCACGAAAGTCAGGAAAAGTTTCATGTGTCCATGTTTGACTGATGTTTGAGGAAAGACATAATTTTCCAGGAAGAGAAACGAAGGTGGGAGGAAACATTCCTGAAAGCAAGAACAGAATTAGTATTCAAAGTTTCCTCTCCCATCATCCCCATCAGTGAGTGAATGCTTCCCATTTCACTGATTGCCAGATATAGGCCCATATTTATATCAATGAATCAACAACTGATAAGTGCTTTCATCAATTGCCCACATTATTAAATTAAACAGAGCGATCTGCTAGCCCATTAAATTCATCTCTACCTGAAATTTTACTTACTTTGTACATCTAAATCAATCACACAGAAAATGCTTGTACACATAATATTTCATGCTCCTTTTTGGCCTAGCAATTTTTCTGGATGGTGATTTCTCTCACATTTTGTTGTCACATGTGCTTTTTGGGGGCTATGGCAGTACCAGCAGATATATTTCTGGTGTCATGTAAGATCAAGACAGAATGAAGGTGGGATGTATTTTTGAAGAGATGGATAGAAGGTTATCAGAAATGCCTAATATTTGATTCCTCCAAGTATTTAAACTTCAATATTTAGGAACTTTGTATCTGCAAACAGAGAAGCCTAAGGCAGTAGAGAATTCAAATGGTGGTGTAGTTACACGACGCAGAAGAGCACGATTTGGATCAAATTTTCAGCAATCTCAGAGCTCTGGCTACATCTGGAAATGGTCCCTGCTGTAGCAATGACATCACCATTAACAGCAGCAACAACAGATACTTACATTATTGTGTGCTTATCTTATGTCAGGCCACGTTTAAGATTTTCATATGTATTGGGGCACCTGGGTGACTCAGTCAGTTAAGCGTTCGACTTCAGCTCAGGTCATGATCTCATGGTCCATGAGTTCAAGCCCCGCATCGGGCTCTGCGCTGACAGCTTAGAGCCTGGAGCCTGCTTCAGATTCTGTATCCTCCTCTCTCTCTGTCCCTCCCCTGCTCATGCTCTGTCTCTCACGGGTGAATAAACATTAAAAAAATTTTTTTTAAGGTTTTCATATATATCAACTGGTTTAATTCAAATCATATTCCTTATCTACTTAGATGATATAGAATTAAACTGGTCTGATTCCTGCTGCAAATTATTTAGTGACATTTAAAACTCTCAAATTTGGGGGGTGCATGGGTGACTCATTGGGTTAAGCTTCCGACTTTGGCTCAGGTCATGATCTCACATTTCATGAGTCTGAGCCTGCATTGGGATCCATGCTGACAGTGCGTAACCTGCTTGGGATTCACTCTCTCTTCCTTTACTTCTCTGCCCCTCCCCTGCTTGTGTTCTAAGTAAATAAATAAACTTAAACAAACAAACAGAAAAGAGGAATGCCTGGATGCTCAGTCGGTTAAGCACTTGGCATCAGTTCAGGTCATGATCTTGCGGTCCATGGGTTCATGCCCTGGGTCAGTCTCTGAGCTAATAGCTCAAAGCTTGGAGCCTGCTTCAGACTCTCTCTCCCTCTCTCTCTCTGCCCCTCTCCCACTCTCTCTCCCTCTCTCTCTCTCTCAGAAATAAATAAGCATAAAAAAATTTTTAATGAAAATAAATAAAAGAAACTCAAATTTTTACCTTAAAATTGCCCTAAACCATCAGCAAGCAAGGTTTCCATGAATTTTAGATCCCAAATGATAGCCAGCAAAACACTATTAAGCACATCAGCAACACAAACTATTTGCTACCAGCCTGATCTCCAGACACTGGGAGATTCCCATAGCCTGCTGTTCAGGGTTATGCCTCAACTGGCTCAATAAGCCCTCTGTAGCCTTGTTCCTAGACTCCCCTCCACCTTTTTTTAGAAAAAACTTATGCTTTTCTGACTCCAAGGAACACAGACTGATGCATTAATAATATCTACAAATTATAACCCAATAAATAAAATGAGAATGCAAGTATTGATACTTAAATAAAAATATAAAGAGGGAGAAGGAATGTTATGCATTTAGATTTGAATTCCACTTAATGTGCGGGAATGATAGAACGACGAGGATTTTTAAAAACTTCCATTTAGCAAACATAATATTAATAATAGTTTCAGGTAAATGGATGCTAACACTCATCGGTAAAATGTTGCAAGAAACGGTATAAAAACGATGTATGCATAATATATGCATACAGACACTAAAAAAGACAAAATTTTAAAGTGAAGAGTATAAGGAAATTATTTTTACCACTCCTGAAACTGTGTAAAAACAAAGTTATTAAAAATGGCAAATTATTTGGGGCGCCTGGGTGGCTCAGTTGGTTAAGCGTCCGACTTTGGCTCAGGTCATGAGCTCACAGTTCGTGAGTTCAAGCCCCGCATCAGGCTCTGTGCTTACCGCTCGGAGCCTGGAGCCTGCTTCAGATTCCGTGCCTCCCTCTCTCTCTCTCTCTCTGACCCAACCTCACTAGTGCTCTGTCTCTCTCAAAAATGATTGAACATTTAAAAAAATGGGAAATTGTTTAACACTTGTGACCCCTATATTATTTGGTAGGAAACGGGATACATGGTTTTGACTACGAAAATTACTTAAGTAACATACTACATAACTAAGCCATTGTAAAGTTTATATTCTAAACATATATCGGTTTTCTCCTCTTCCTCAAAGGTGTCAATATGGGTGGTGAAAATATATTTTAATCAAGTCACAAACAATTCTGTGGTGGATGCTCTTACAACACTAACTTCTAACAAAGTTTCTCTGCTTAAAAGTGAGGGTTATCAGAAATCATTTTCAAAACTGACAGAAAATATATGGCATAAAAATAAGAACGAGATTCTGGAAGCTGACAGACCTGGATTCAGATTCCAGTCCAGCAGCTCTGAGCTCTTTGATATTGGAAAAGTTCCTCACATTCTCTCAGGTTTTGTTTTCTCATCAATACCATGAGGATAATTAGTAGGAGTCATTTTATGGAGTTTTTATGGAGCCCAAGAAGAAAATTCAAGAAAATATCTAGCAGGGTCTGCACCAAATTAGTTTTTGTTTGTTTGTTTATTTTTTTAACTACATGTTGGTTATTATAATTAATAAGAATTACACATAATAAACAGAGTTAGGTACTGTTTCTCCTTAAACCACTACATATGAAACCCTTCAACAGATATAAAATCTTAACCAATTCACCATCTAAAATTAAGTTGGTTGTTTATTTTATTCACACATCAAGGTGAATGAACATAGATTTCTTTTTCAATACCTTTCTTTTAGAAGAAAAAAAATAAAAGCAAACTATACCTAAAGTAAGTTTTTCGAAGTGACACTTCAAATGATTTCCATTGCTTTTCATTTCTACTTTCATTAGATATGCTCTGAAAATACTTCACTGCCTGAACAACTACTTGATAGTTTATAGCAGTGCTTTTTTATATTATTTGCAGGAGAGAGACACACAGTTCAATTGAAAATTCCAAAAAGCTGTCACATTTCTTTTATTTGCCATTCTGTAATTTATTAAATATCCATTTTAAAACATTTTTATTGTTAGTTATTAAGCTTTACTCTGGAAGCTCAAATGCTTTATTTTATTATTGTTTCACTTTGCTAAATAAAGTCAGTATTGCAAGAAGAGCAGAGAAAATCAGTTTTCTTCTCAATTTTTCAGGTTCACATGATTGGACTGCTTCTCTGCCTTCGGACACTGCACACTTTGATGAATACTGACTTCAAGAGTTTTAGAACAAAAATAATTTTTAGCAAAAAAAAGTGTGGGAGAAGGCATTATTTTAGAAACATCAAAATTACATAAAATGAAGGTATATTAGTCATAGAGGTTTTATTATGAATTTAGGAGCTATGATGCTAAAAGACTTGTATGGTGCTTGATTAATTTTGCTGACTTAATTCTATAACACCCAATTATAGGAAGAAGAAAATGCTATTTTAAAAGATTTAAAAAATAAAGGTACCATCTACTTCGTTTTCATTCTTTTGATAATAATTAACATCTTTATTGTTTTAATTATTTCACAGTCGCTATGTATTAGTAACATGCAGTATTTGAAAAGATGCAAGTCCTGATTTAAATGAGTTACAGGTTTCATTAGAAAAGGTAAGCTTTTTTTAAAATAATATGTATATTTCCTGAAAAGAATGAAGGAATCATCTTAAAGACTCTTTCTTCCAAGGATCTCTGATTTTCTCTTAAGTATAGCTGTAACCACATTGATGCCTTGATATCAATATCAAAGTAATTTATAGTAATTTATAAATTTAACAAAATATCACTGGGCCATTTACAAAAGGCTCCAGTATGTGTGGCTTAACACCTATTTGCCTTCATGAAACATAGTCTGAGTTTGAACAACTGGTGACAGTTTAAAGTCTGCAGTGTTCCACTTCTTTGATTTTTATAGATCTGTATAGTAGTCTTTATCCTAGAAAATTAGCCATTGAATTCATTTGGGGCAGCATGTGCCCTGAGAAATGTATTTTCAGGCCCAAGCATATCAATAATTTAAAATAAAAGGGTGAAGTGGTATTAACAATTAAGCTCTTAAAACGTGTCTTTTAATTAGAAAAGGATGTTAAAATAGGGCAACACTTTTAAAGTAGTAAAATGAAACCCATTTGTAACATATTGGCAATTAAACTTATTCCTTTTATTATTCCTTAGACACCCTGTGTTGTACTTATAAGGCAATCCTAATTCTTTAATGCTAGTTTTGAATCACAAGTTTAAGCTGACAGTTACTAGGTTTCTTATTCCAGGTCTTTAAGTTCTTATGTGCTGCTCTTAACAACTGAAAAGCTATTTCCTTCTTCAGGTCTTATGTATTTCTTTAAAAAAAGAAAAAAATATTCTTTTCAGGGCACCTGGGTGGCTTAGTCAGTTTAAGCATCCAGTTTAGGCTCAGGTCATGATCTCATGGTTTGTGGGTTGGAGCCCTGCATTGGGTTCTGTGGATCCTGCTTGGGGTTCCCTCTCCCTCTGCTCCTACTCCAGTTGCACTCTTTCTCTCAAAATAAATAAAAATGTTAAAAATGTTCTTTTCTTGATTTGTAACAGTCCATCTTGTAGACTGTACCAAGTACACTCAAAATACAATGAAGTATTAAGTAAACTTGATGTTCAGATGTCTGATACTCTTAATGAGGGTCTGAGAATTTTTATACATTATATTTAATACATTTAAATGAACAAGAACTTTTTCTAGAGGCAAAATGTAAGATTTTTGCCTGACAAATGATGATATTGTCAACAACTCACCTGAGGTTCATTGTCATATATTTAAGGACAATACAATGAGTGCTTACCATTTGGCAGCAGTACGACCATAATATATTCTTATTCTTCAATCAAAAAAAATGTTCTGCAGGGGAAAACTCTTTAGTTTACATTGTATTTTTATAAAACACATTAACACTTCTACTTCAAAAAGGTAAAGAGGAATTTGTACCTTAAACCACTTGTAACACTAATAAATCTGGAGATATGACCATACCTACAGTCCAAAGCAGTGTTGGGCTTGTATCTAGAATATCTATTACATAAGAAAATACTTTCTGCGGTGAGCAGAAACATGATTGATCAATGAAGCACACTGTCCCCAAGAGCAGCAGAAGTGAATATGTTGTAGAAGACATAGAAGTCTTTCTCTATCACATGAGCTAGTGTGGGTGAGAGTTCCACTCCTCAATAACTCCATCTTCCTCTATATCCTGATATCTTTCATAATTTATCAGAACCATTCTTCAGGCTATTCATATGGAGGGGCTAATTACTACGGGATTAACAAATGTCAAGGATTTATAATTCTATCATTTCTTTATTTGACTAATATTTAATGGAATCAATTATGCCCCAAGCATTTAGTTACATTTGCATGCCCCTTTCTTATGTTTTAGATTTACTCTCGTACCTTTGGGCCTTAACTTGTGCCATTCCTCTTGTCTGTAATGACCTTTTCCTTATTCTTTACCTGGATAATTAATTTGCTTTCAGGTTTTAGGCAAAGTTTGACCTCAGGGAAGCCTTCTCAAACTCTCCATTATGATTCAAATGCTCATCTTCCCTGTTCGCAGATGATTCTTTGCTCTATCTATAAATGCATTTACTGTAATACATTATATTTATTATTTTACTCATCTATCCTATAGTCAGTCCTCTACAGTGGGTAGTTTATACAACAGTTAAGGCTTTTAACTGTTATTCATTTAAAAGAATTCACTCCACATTTCAGGTAATTCTCAAAAGTACTCATAGATTTAGAATTTTTCATGGTTCTCATTTCCATGTAGTTTTAAGAGGTTGTATTATTAAAGTGGCTTGTACAATGTTTCATTAAACTAATATTTATTGAGGAAGTATGTGTGCTACGCGCTGTGCTGAGTACTGAAGGGGAAGTCAGGAAGTCATGTAAAGAGACTATGACAAATCTGTTTCTGAACATGAGACAGTAGCTGATGTTACCCAAATCCTGAGAAAAAGTCAGTAAAAAATTACCCCCAGTACCTCAAAAAAAGCCACTCTCCTCATTGCAAAGAGCAATCAAGTCAGCCAAAAGACTGCAGAGAAAGGAAGACCAATGCAGTAAGTGGAGAGAATAGAGACTTTCTGGGAAGTAGCAGCTTGGTGTTTCTATCATTCTAAGTAAACTGGAAAGACTGAGATTGAAGTTTAGACTTTGGAAGTGGTTATGAGTTGAAAAGCCAAGATCCCAGAGAAAAGAGTTAGAAATGACTGAGTATGAACTAAGTATGAACTTTCCCTGGAGATCTGCTTACCCCCAAGTCATATTTGTATACTAAAGATCTATGCATCTCTGCATATTATACATGCATCTGTGTACATAAATGTCTTTCTAGAAACAAATGGAATTTAAGAGTTGTTTTCCTTTAAAGTGTCTTAGGTCCTTCTTATTCTTAAAATATAAAAATATTCATTTTGGATGCACTGTAACAACTCACAGATATATAATCATTACAGTAAATTTTTAAAAATGATTAAAATTATTTTCTATTTATGTATAATTAACATAAAGCACTATATTAGCTTTAGGTATAATTATAATGATTCAATAGCTTTATACACTTCTCAGTGCTCATCACAATAATTGTATTCTTGATCCCATTTATCTATTTCATCCAACTCCCCAACCACCTCCCCTCTGGAAACCACAAGTTTACTCTCTGTACTTAAGAGTTTGTTAAACCATTTGTCCCTTTTTATTGTTTGTTCCTTTGTTTTGTTTCTCAAATTTCACATATGAGTGAAATTATATGGCATTTGTGTTTCTCTCTCTGACTTACTTCACTTAACATACCCTCTAGGTCTATCTATGTTGTTGCAAATGACAAGACTTCTTTTTTTTTTTTTATGGCTGAGTAATATTCTGGTGTGTGTGTGTGTATGTGTGTATGTAAATATATACATATAAACACACCACGTCTTTTGTATCCATTAATCTATTGATGGATACTTGGGTTGCTTCCACATCTCGGCTATTGTAAATAATGCTGCAATAAACATAGGGGTGCATATATCTTTTCAAATTAGTGTTTTTATTTTCTTTTTTGGGAAAGGGGCAAATACTCATTGGTTGAATTACTGGATCATATGGTATTCTATTTCTAATTTTTTGAGAAACTTCCATATTGTTTTCCACAGTTGTATTAATTTGTGTTCCTACCAATAGTGTCTGAAGATTCCTTTTACTTCATATCCTCATCAACACTTCCTATTGTCTTTTTGATTCTAGCCATTCTGACAGATGTGACATATCTCATTGTACTTTTGATTTGCATTTCCCTAATGATTAGTGATATTGAGCATCTTTTCATGTGTCTGTTAGCCACTGTTCCATTTCTTTGGAAAAATGTCCATTCAGGTCTTCTGCCCATTTTTTTTTTTTAATGACTTAGCAATGGTCAATTTCAGTAAGTGTTTTATAGTTTGAAAAAATTAAAATTTGTTATTAGGCTTGGTGTCACTCAAGGCAAGTGTATGAATTAGTTTCACCTCTGATGACAAAAACATTTTATATCTGAGTATTCAAACAAGATAACCACTCTTCACATGTGGCTATTGAAGATCGGAAATACCTCTGCCTATTTTTTAATCAAATGGTCATTACTCTTTTTAGTTGAATCTGATTAAAAAGTGATTAAAATTATAATCACAATATTCATAAAGGGATACACAGGATAATAATAAGCATTTGATTCATCTAAAAGAAGGTAAAGAGAAAGAACAAAGAATAGATGGAAAAATAGCAAACAAAGAGTATGGCGGCAGACTTAATCTCAAAAGTATGTGTACCTTTAAATGTCAGTCAAAGAAATATTCCAATTAGAAATATGAGAGAATAAATTGTCACCCAACAACTGCATAATGTAACTACACTACAACAAGTATACCACAACTATTAACTGTTTATGAACTATGTATTTTTAAAGATATACAGCACTTAAAGCAAAAGAATGACAAAAAGATATGTCATGCTAACATACACATGTGTGCACACACATACACTCACAAATGCTAGCATAGCTATACCAATATCGCCTAAAATAAAATGTTAGGCAAGATATGCTACTAGAGATAAAAAATGATCGTTTATATTTTAAAAACTATGTTTTATTTACTGTATTCATAAATTGTGATGATTATAACAAATTCTTAATTATACTGCAGATTTTAAAAATAAAATCAGTAAATTATAAAAAGATCACAGTATCAGTAAGTAGATAATGGATTGGACAATATGATTGACAAGTTGTACTTTATTTTCATATATAAAGCATTGTATGTGCAACAGCAGAATATTTTATTGTCTAATTCACAGGGAGCATTCACCAAAATAGGATACACATAGCCCAAATTTAAACCACAATAGGCCATAAATCAAGTGTCAAAATTTTTTTAAATAATAATTTTTTTAGAATGTGGTGTCCCAGCACAGAATTAAACTCAAACCTAGCAATAACATAACTAAAACATCTACATATTTAGAAGTTATGGAATTGACTTATATGCAAATAATAAAAGATTAAATATAAATTTGAAAATAATTAGACTTGATATATAATGAAAATATGATATAAAATTTTGTGGAAGTGCTAAAAGCAATTGTTATAGGAAAATTTACAGTTGAAATGCATTTATTAGAAATAAAGAGAGGCAGGGGGTGCCTGGGTGGCTCAGTCAGTTAAGCTTTGGACTCCTGATCTCGGCTCAGATCATGATGTCACAGTTCATGAGTTCAAGCCCAGCATTAGGCTCTGCGCTGATGTTACAGAGCCTGCTCTGGATCCTGTCTCTCCTCCTCTCCTCTCTTGCTCGCTCGCGCTCTCTCTCTCTCTCTCTCCCTCCCTCCAAATAAACAAACTTTAAAAAAGAAAAAAAGAAAAAAGAGGCTAAAAATCAATATCCTACATCAAAAAGGATATAATAGGGGTGCCTGGGTGGCTCAGTCGGTTAAGTGTCTGACTTCAGCTCAGGTCATGATCTCATGGTTGGTGGGTTTGAGCCCAGCGTCCGGCTCTGTGCTGAGAGCTCAGAGCCTGGAGCCTGCTTCAGATTCTGTGTCTCCCTCTCTCTCTGCCCCTTCCTCGCTTGTGCTCTGTCTCTGTCTCTCAAAAATAAATATTAAAAAAAATTTTTAAAAAAGGATATAATAAAGGTGATAACAAAAGCAATGAGTTAGAAATTGGTCATATAAAAGAGTAACCCAACAAAACTAAAAGCTGGTTTTTTGAAAAGTTAATAAAATGCCCATATCTCTAGAAAGACTGATCAAAAACTAAATAAAAGCTACAATTTATAGTTCACCAGAATGAAAATAAATGGATTCTATCAGTTAGATATTAAGATATCAGAGGAAAATTTTATGCCAATAAATGTTTTAAATTATATGAAATAAATGAATTTCTTGAGAAACATAGACTTTCAAATTAATTCAATAGGAGTTAGAAGTATAAACAGTTCTATATTTATGCAATACTTTAATCAAGGTTTAATCTACAACCTTGCCAAAAAAGGTTGACTAGAGAATTCTTAAAATATTTTAAAGAAGCATCAATGCCAATTTCAGAGACTCTCAGAGAATAGAAAAAAAAAAAAAGGGAATATTTCCAAGATATTCTATGTGGCTAACATATCAATAGTATTTAAACTTTACAAATACAGTACAAGAAAGGAAACTATGAAGCTGGTATATTATTAGTACCATAACCTTGCAAAGACCATGCAAGAAAAAAAAAATACCAAATCACTGGCATAAATACAAATTCAAATATGTTAAGCAAAATTAAATTGAATTCATCAACACATAAGTAGAAAACATATAATGGCTGGCAAGGTTTACTTTATTGCAAAGTTGAATTGATGTTAGATGATAAATCAAACTTGGATGTTTACACTAGTTTTGTTCATAACTGCCAAAACTTAGAAGCAACCAAGCTGCAGGTGAATGGATAAACTATGGTATATCCAGACAATGGAATATTATTCAGCAGTAAGTAAAAAGAAATGTAGTATCAAGTCATGGAAAAACGTGGAGGAATCTTAAATGTTTACTACTGAGTGAAAGCAACCAAACTGAAAAGGCCACATACTGTATGATTCTAACTATGTGACATACTGGAAAAGTCAAACCATAGGGATAGTAAAAAGATCAGTGGTAGACAGGGTTTGGGAAAGGAAAGAAGGAATAGGTGGATAATAGAGGACTTAAAAAAAAATTAAGCTTATGTATTTATTTTGAAAGAGAGACAGAGAGAGCAAGTGGTGGGGGGCAGGCGTGGGGGGGGGGGGGACAGAGAGACACGGAGAGACAGAATCCCAACCAGGCTGTGCACTGTCAGCGCAGAGCCCCATGTGGGGCTCAGACTTACAAACCATGAGATCCTGACCTGAGCCCAAACTAAGAGTCAGACCCTTAACCAGCTGGGCCACCCAGCTGCCCTGAGAATAGAGGGGTTTTAGGGCAACAAAACCATTCTGTATCATACTTTACTGATGGATATAGCCCATCATCTATTTTTCAAAATCTAGGGAATATACAGCACAAAGAGTGAGCTCTGATGTAAACTCTGGGCATTGGGTGTTAATGATGTATCAGTGTAGTTTCATCATTCATAACAAAAGCACCACTGTGGTATGGGATATTGATACTGAGATTGTATGTGCATGTGTGAGGGCGGTAGGGATAAGGAAGTTCTCTGTACTTTCCAATAAATTTTGTGTGAATCTAAAAATCACACACCTCTCATTACATGCAACAAAGCATATGCAAGATCTCCACATAGATAAATATGCAATGATATTCAAAGAAAACTTTAAAAATTTAAGTAAATTCAATATTCCATATATACATGAATAGAGAACCTAATACTTTATGCTGATCTTCCCAAAATTGATCTATAGATTTAATACAATACTGATTTAAATTAATTACAGCAGTCTGTGTGAATGACAAACTAAGTACAAATTGTATATTAAAATGTAATATAACGGAAACAGAAAAGATATTTTGAAAGAGGAAAAAGTTGGTGGACTTGCATTATCAAATATAAAGACTTTTCATAAAGATGTACTTCTCACCATTATCTGCAATATATTTGTTTAGAACTATGATAGTATGCTTTTTTATAAACAGTTTTTGGAGCATTTGCATAAGTCAAGGGATAATTATTTAAAAAGTAAATGCAATGTTTGTCACGTACTTTTACCAAAAAACAAAGCATGTCCTCTCCTTTGTCTCTTAGGAATTCCAGAAATTCCTAAATCTCCTTCTTAAGGTTTTTATTCATATCAGAAGACTTCTTTAAGTGTAACATTTCCCACTGTTCTCAGTCACCTCTTTCTCTTCCTCTCATGCACAGAGAAAAACCCAGGGGCTGTTTTAAGTGTGGATGGTAAGAATCCTTTCAACTTAAAGTCTGATTTCATGATATAACATAAATTGTGTGTGAGGCACATTTTAATAAAGGGTGGGGGAGGGTGCACCAGCATAATGATGATGTTATCTATCTTCATTTATATAGACTTCTCAAAAGATAGAGCTCTCTGTAACAGATCCTTTGTTTCTCTGCATCTCACCTCTAGGCCAACCTGTTTTCAGCATGCCAACGCAAGTGCACGGTATACACTTTTCTGCTTTCTGCCACAGATTCTTTACTGAAACCATAGACAAGTGCAGTTGGGAAGTGAGTTAACGTCTCTCATCCCTCCCAACAAGAACACTGAAAGGATGGGATCCCAGTGATATATGTCCCAGACAACCTTCCTTTGAACAGACAATTCTGGGAGGCATCTATGATTCCCAGTTGTCCTGGATGAATCGAGTCTTTTACAACTGGCATGAGAAGTCACTTGCAGATCTCTCCCTCCTCTCCCGCCTCTAACTTTTCCTTCTGTCACTCCTATTCACCCACACCACACATACTATACTGCCTACACCCTCACCCTGTTTCATACTGTGCTTTTGAGGTAACATAAGATAAAAACTATGCTTTGGAACAAAGCAAGACCTGGCCTTTGATTTAATATGTAAAAGGCAGAGGGAAGTGTAAAGTCACACAGAGGTTTATATTTTAGGATAGCATAGAGATTACTATGGGATTACAGCCAGGAATGGAAGCATGCCCATCCCCTTCCAATGTTAATAAAAATATAGGTCATACTGTTTGCCATTTTGTAGATAATGAAATGCAAGTTGGAGAGTAGAATCCTTTCAGAGATGGATGTAGAAGTGGGAAATCCTTAATCCCTGTCTGGTCTGACAGAAATACTTCTTTTCTGTGAACTACTTTGTTTAAATCTCTGATGAATGCTCCTGTTTAATTGGAAGATAAAATAATAATTTTACAACAGAACTCTTAATGTTTCAGTGCCATTTACAATAAATGTCACATTCTGAAACGCATTGTGATTTGTATGCAGCCTTCAAGTTTTATTTTTGAATCAGTTCCTTCCATTTATTTATCTCTTCTATTCCCCTACATTCCTATGCAATTTAAGTGCATAGACCACTGAGTTTAAAAATAAAATCTTCTTAGTGAAAAAAATGAAAAATTTTCACAATATACTTTTCAATGTATTACTGCCACAAGTACTTATTTATGTGATACTTTTGTTTTATTCCTGTTGCATAAAGCAGAAAATATATAGAAATTAATGGACCATCATTTATATTTTCCTCCAAATTACAATATTTAGAGACCCTTAGAAAATTTTATTGTACTGCCTACCTAATGTAATGTGCTCGTAGTAATCTTTTTATTACAGTGTTGCTTAAGCTACCACTGCTTTAGGTGTTAACAGCCATATTATTTAATCAATGACATCAAACTGTGGTGTCGAGAGTATAACCGTACTTCATAAACTGGTAGGTCATAGTGCTGGGTTAAATAAAACAAAGAACAATTTATGCCTGTTGTTACGACATATTTTTACTGCTCATTTGCTCTTAAAGTCTTTTCTGTTAAATCAATGGCAGGAGAGTATTTCATACTAATTTTTGTTTTTAGTCTTTACTTTAAATTACATTAATGATATCTCCTGGTCTCCCTATTGAGTCTCCTGAAATGGAAATTTGACAGCTAAATGTAATATATAGCTTATTCAGTTTGAAAATAAAGTGAGTATCTGTATATTTATAGTAGTACAATAATGGATTCATCCTGATAATTGCTAAGGTGTTTTGAGCCAAAAGTATTTAGAGAGGTTGAAAACATACTGGCATACATATTCGCTTTTTAGGATGGGAAAATTGCGAAACAAAATAGCCCAGGATATAAGTGTAAAGTAAGTCAAATAAGCAAAGGTTTCTGGAGTTGAACAATCTCCTCCTGCAAGGCAAATGTAACTGTTTCAGGAGAGCAGGGTATTATATACAAAGGTAGAAAAGATGATTAACTAAATTACCTGCTGTCCTGGAGAAATTAATTTGCTTCACTGGGAAAGCTATTTATTCTCAGAGTATTTTACTGATTGAGATTCATGATAGGGTGGAACGCATATCTTCCTGCTCATAAGTCAACCCCACATTAAAGTATTCATGAAGGATAAAAGTAAATTCATTATCATTTATTTCTCAAGTTCTTTTGAAGGCAGAAAGTAGATTAAATTGAGAACATGGAAGAGTTTAGGCTTCAGATAGAAAATGTTACATGCTTGTTAATATCTCAATGTGTAATTTAAATCTAAATCTTTTTTGAATTTAATGACATCCCCAATTTTTGGTATTTTAGTGGCTGACATTGAAAACAAACATGTAGTATCTGTGTTTTCATAATCACAAATAACAAGGCTTGTAGTTCTATTATTGTAATTATTTTTGTCGTTATATAATATATTGAGTTGCATGGTGTGGTATCTATTTAAAAATGAGAAGTAACTAAATACTGAAATAGTATAGGAACTGAATACTGAGATGGGTCCAGTTGGGGCAATCCACCAACCTGGACCATGGTCACTATTCAGCCCAACACTGACACCACCTGGATGGAAACAGGAATGAACCACAGCAGGGAGTGTACTGAAGTTAGCACTTTGGCTTATGATCATTAAGGAGTCCTGCCATGAACCTTTTGCAATGACATTGGACTGTTCTAAAGGGATTAACCCTATGGTTAGGATGGTCATGAATAAGCCAGAATATGTAGAATGATATTTGGGTTCACTTGCAAGAGCCTGAAGCAGTTCTTGCTATTTTCTCTGTTCTGGCTCATAAGGTGCTGCCACCACTGAGACTCAGGAAGCTGATGATCTTCCCCAGGTACAAGCCCAGGCAACCAACAATTCGGTAGATAGAGCCAACTGGGTGCTTAGAAAGGGTTGCTACTGTAGTATCTGGGTGGGATGGTACATTGCCAAGGATGCCAGATTGCCTTTGAGATGCAGTGACTTGATTAATGAAGTGACAATATGTCCTGTGTATTCTAGGCAATATACAAAGCAACTGCCCAAAGAGTTGGGGAACATGCACCATAGTTCTCAACCACTGAGTCCTTGGCAAATTGATTACATTGGCTCCCTCTCTCTGAGTGAAAGTTTTAAGTATGCCTTAATCTGTGTGGACTCTGGGTGTAGCCTAACCCAAATTTTCTTGTTGCCAAGCAAACTGGGCTGCCACCATTAGGCAATTAGAAAAGTTGACTACCATGTACGGATACCCTTATTGAATAGACAGTCATCAGGGGTCACATTTCAAGGGTCACTACGTGCAAGACTGCAAAAGAACATGCCATTGAATGGAGGTTCCACCTCCCCTATAATCTGCAAGTTAGCAGTGTCGGTAGAAAGGAAAAATAGAATATTAACACAGGTTAAATTACTAACATGAAAAACCACCTTGGTTGGCCTAGTGGACTGAAATACTCTCCCAAGCTTTAATATTTTCCAATGAGAAGCAAGTTGGGCATGTTGTCCCATATGCCAGATGGGAACCCCTGCCAAGGCATGCAACACCACAGAGGTATGGAAGGGGAGGGAAACAGCCATTGCTGTCTCACTATGGATCAACGTATTATGCTGCTGAGAACACCTAAGCCCCATCACCTGGGAAAGGCATGATCTATTGGAATTCACAATGGGGTGTCCACCAAAATGGGTGAGTTACAGTTCACCTGAGTGAGGAGGAACTACTCAATCTCCACTGGAATCCTGTTTTCCTCCTGCAAGTTGCACCTGCTGTAAAGCACTACACACGGAATGGAACATACATCATTGAAAGAGGGGTTCTAGTCTGGCATACCTGATCCCCAGTCCATCTCTTCACACCTGACAGTGCTGCTTCCTCCCATCAATATGTATGGAATGCACAACTAGGTTAAGTTCTTAAAGCTGCAGCAACATTAATATCCAAGGATTGGGCCACAGATGTAATTTTTATAGAAGGGAAGATGTGATTTTTTTCTATTAATCAAGCTACACAGGCAACCAATCAAATAGCTAATTGGAAGGGTCTTAAAATACCATCATCAGAGCCATGGGTGGCTACATTCAGATTTGAGATGGGTTCGTGTTGTTTACCTCTGGTTATGGACATTTGAGCACTCACACACCCCTGTGTTGGGACTAGAAGAATCTAAACAGAACCAACCCAACTGTACCAGTGATGTGGGATGGATATCACTGGAACTATGTAGTCATTGTGCTGCATTAAAGGACAGCAACTGGTTTGATGCTGACCGGTAGCAGGGCCCAGGTATGTACTGGGTAGCCACCAATGGGACCCAATAATTGTGCAGCACAAATCTTTAGCCCTGGCTTCAACCCGGGTGGTTGGACCACTACACCCTGGGTTTTCCATGAGCATAGGACAGAATCTGCCCTACTGTAAGAAAAGTTGCCAGGTGCTCTCTCAAGGCCAAACGGGCACATTCTGTTTTCCACTGGTATGATCATTTAGCCACTGCCTTTGTTCCCTTCACTGGCCCAGAGAGGTTATCGCAGCACATACAGAGCCCTTAGTAAATTCACCCAGCACACCTTAAATTATACCTAACATTTCAGTGTCTCTAATGAGAAAAACTGTCCTCCACAATAGGACGGGTCTGGGGCATTATTACTATCTCGTAAAGAGGCACCTGCACCATTATCCAAACAGAATACTGTGTGTTCACAACGGATCATTCTGCTAACATGCCATCTTTCTTAAGTCACACGAGGACACAAGTGAAGGCATGGAGTGTCTGACCCAAGCTCAGGGGACTTAATAAATCAGTAATTCAGATCATGGGGCTCTTGGTGGAAAAAACTTACTTATTTTGGGAATCATTATCTTAATCTGTGTCTTCTCGTGCATATGTCTCTATTGTTGCTGTGGCATCTGCCTCCGATGCAGCCAGACAGCCACCAAATGAGACACTCACATGCTAATAAAGCCCCTTAGTGACCGATTAAGTCACATGGTCTAAAATGGGCTGTGTGGGATTTTATGAGCTGGTCAAAAAGCCGTTGAGAGGACCCGACCACCAGTTGACCAGCAACCTGGAGCCAGATAATTGGAGAGGCTCCTTACCATTCCCCCCCCCCCCCACTCCCATCCTTGGAAGGTGCATTGGACCCACTTTTCCCACACTAAGAGCCACTTTAAGGCTGCAGCCTTGAGGTAGTGATGTATTACTGAGACCATTTGAACCCCATTGAGGCCTCTTTATATATAAACTCAAGATTCTAGCGTGTGGATGCAGAGATTTACTCATTTTGCAGCCACCAAGACACGCCTCGTATGTGAGCTCCCTTTGTTTAAAACAGACAAACAAACAAACAACAAAAACACAGGCCCCAAAATGGTGTCACTTGGACCAAGTTCCCAAACTGGGGCTTGATACCTCATCTAACTGCAGTTTCAAAGTCCCCCCCCAGAAAAGGAGTCTTACGCAGTCAGTCAGGAATTTTTCCATCGGCGCCAGTGAGTCTGCCACTTGGGCCCTCTCCATGCCCCAAAGAAAGATGAGGTATTCTGCAAAGTCTTCCGCAGATTAGCTCATAATCAGCTTTCACCCCCAAGGGAAAGCCACACAGCAGGAAACAATCCTTTTCTTTTGTTAGTAACTTTCTTGCCCCGCCCTCCTTCTATAAAAACTTTCTTATCAACACCCCAGAGTGCCCCTCTATTTCACAGGTTACTGACCAATTCATGAATCATTTAATAAAACCAATTACATCTTTAACTTTTACTCAGTTGAATTTCTGTTACTTAACATCTTGCTTATTCAAATGCCACTTACCAATATGGGGAGCTCTGCTTGTTTCTTCACTCTCCCCGTTCTCCGGGTAAGGGGGCCAGCTTCAGACTTCAAACGGAAAAGTCGGAGTTGCGAACAGGCATCAGAAAGACACGTTTTGAGACGTGCTGAGTATTGGGGGCAGCTCCTGGGAGCAGCAAGGCAGAAACAGGCCCGAGCCACTGTGGACCCAACCGCTCTTCCCTGAGGCAGCCCAATCTCACGGGATCTTGGGATCTCGCGGGATCTCCAGGGTTCTGCGCGGGAGGCGTGAGAAACTCCTGGATGACCCGGATGCCGGATGGCCCCTGGTGCTAGTCTTATCAGTATGGAGCTCTGGTTCCTACCGCCTATACTGCAAACCCCAGTTTTCCTGTTGGCCCGAAAACACCCCATGCAGAGGCACCACGCTAGAGTGCTTCGCCCAGAGGCTTGCCCAGGTATGCGGGAACGGGCTTGGCCAGAGACTGCACAGGGCAGGGCCTACCCAAAACCAGAAAGGGGGCGGGGTGCCTGGGTGGCTCAGTCTTAAGCATCTGACTTCGGCTTAGGTAATGATCTCACAGTTAGTGAGATTGAGCCCCTCTTCAGGCTCTCTGTTGTTCATACAGAGCTCGATTCGGATCCTCTCTCCCCACCCCCTCCCCCATTCATTCTCTGTCTCTCTCATTAATAAATATTAAAAAAAAAATGGGGCAGTGATGCGTGCTTGACTAGGTTGCAAATCTGTAACCTTCTTAGTACCCCCAAAGGTCCTGGGGCAGGTTTACAGGCTTCTAGCACAAAAGCATGGGTCCCCGGTTTGGTATCTACAATGGTCCAAGGCCATAGCAACCTGAACGCATACTCCACTGCACATCCTCAGTCCAGTTGTTCCTCCTGGCAGCTTCATAGTATGTAAAATTTGCCCTAGGAGACTGTTTCTGAGAGTTCTTCAAGTCATTCCCCTGAAGACTAACCTGAGGACATTACTGTCTCTCTGAACCTTCGCATCTGTCTCTCTATCTAGCTATAGATCTCTCTCTATCCATAGATCTATAGGCAAATGTATAGCGATATGTAAATATATAGATAGGTATATAGGCAAATAGAGATAGGTATATAGATAGATGTAAATACAGGTACAGATATCAAGAAGAGAGGAGAAATTTATTTAAGGAATTGGCTCATGTGATTGCAGAAGCTGGCCGGTACACCTTCAGGCTAGAATTCTGGAGAAGTTTATGTTGGAGCTTGAGTCTGAAGACAGCCTGGAGATAGAATTTCCTCTTCCTTAGGGAGCCTCAATTGCTTTCTCTCCAGGTCTTTAACTGGTTAGATGATGCCCATATACATTATGGATGGTAAGCTGCTTTAATCAAAGTTACTAATCTTGAGGCACCTGGGTGGCTCAGTCAGTTAAGCTTCTGACTCTTGGTTTCAGCTCCGGTCATGATCTCACAGTTCCCGAGTTTGAGCCCCATGTCAGTCTCTTGCACTGACAGTGGGGAGCCTGCTTGGGATTCTCTCTCTCTCCCTCTCTCTCTGACCCTCCCCTGCTCGCTCTTGCTCTCTCTCTCAAAATAAATAAATAAATTTTAAAAATGTATTAATCTTAATGTTAATCTCATCTAAAAAATACTTTCACAGAAACATCCGGACTGGTGTTTAACCAAATATCTGGGTGATGTGGCCTAGGCAAATTGACACATAAAATTAAACACTGCAGTCACCTAAAATCTGACATAGAATGCGTGTCTATATATACCTGTGTTTTTAGTTTTGCTGCCCATATTGCTTCACTTTATCAATTTAATTTTTCTGCCTCCAGCTATGTCTATTCATATTTTCAAACTTTTTTTTTTGTATTTTCAAAGATTTTAGGAGAAGTCTTTCATCCAATGCAACCCTAGGATATTTCTTCTGTATCTGCAATTTTCATCACAATTGGATTCCTTATGCACTACTTCTTTCTGACTTTCAGAACTCTGCCTTTTTCTGCAAACCAGGGAGAGATCTTTTTAGAGTTCACCTGGCTTTTGGATGAAGACAGCCAGCCTGTCAGTTGAGTGCTACTCCATAAAAGGCTCTCTCATTTTAGAGATATGATGTTTTATTTGGTGAAGTATCAAAGTTCATCTATTCCCCAAATCCAACATTGTCAAATGTTTAATAATCTCATTTTTTATTCATGACAAACTATAAAAACCCTAAAGTGAAATCAACTCAGCATAAATTTTTCATTAAGCATAGACTTCATTAGGCACAAAACTTTTGAGAGTGCATGTGCACACAAGTGGCGGGGGAGGGGCAGATGGATAGGAAGGAAAGAATATTTTTTAATGTTTATTTATTTATTTTTGAGAGAGAGAGAGAGTGAGCGTACAAGTGCTGGAGAGCAGGGGAGGAGCACAGAGAGGAAGAGAGAATTCTAAGCAGTCTCCACACTGTCAGCACAGAGCCCAAGGTGGGGCTGGAACTCACTAACCATGAGATCATAACATGGGTGGAAATCAAGAGGATGCTTAACTGACTGAGCCACCCAGGCTCTCCAGGGAGGGAGAAAATCTTAAGCAGGCTCCACACCCAATGCACAGCCTAACAAGGGGCTTAATCTCTGGACTTTGAGCCAAAATGAAGAGTCAGACACTTAACCAACTGGAGCCACCCAGGCGCCCAAGCATAACACTTTTAAATATACTCTTCCATAAGTCACCAAATTAATAAATTGCTACATGCCTGGCACATAGTAGGTAGGCAATAAATAGTTATAAATATCAATTAAATGAGGTTGGTAGATTGACTTGCCAAAATACTTAACCTTATGGTATGTACCATGTGGCGTAAATGAAATACAAAATATAGCTCATGGCCACAAATGATTTTTAAATTACATTGAAGACTTTAATCTTTAATACATAAGCCACTAATAAGTATCATGAATAAGGTTACTTAAAGATACTATAAATTCCTATATTATACTGTTCAAAATAAGGCAATACATTATGGTGTAATTTTGTAAAACAAAGAGGCAGCATTTTCAAAAGGTATAAAGAATAGTTTACTAAACTTTTCTACGGCTATGTGTAGAATCCTCTAAGAATTGGGATCTTTAACACTACATTGGGCAGATCATGAAGAAAATGTTGCAGAGATGGACAGTGTGGAATTGAGTATAGGGTGCTCTCTACACAAAATACAACAGCAGGAAATTATGGGAAGGGCACTGTGATAGCTTTATAAATACTGATCAGATATCACACACACACACACACACACACACACACACACACACACACACACACACACAAAACCTTACAGCGGTATGTGTGTAAGAAATGCCTTTATCCTGCAAAACAAAATAAAACCAGTGATCCAGCAAGTAAGAAAGAGAGCTTGAAACAGTTTTTCAGGAATGTACAAGTTTGTGTGCTCCAAACTGAGGACAGGCACCTGACACAAATTATCTTCCAAGAATAGTACACCCAAACAATCCATGTATAAAGTTAATATTAAATGCCAGTTCTCAGTGTTGAAAAATTTGCTGGCTTTGCACAGTACATAATTTAAGCTAATTTGCTTCTCTGACTAACATCTATAACAAAATCTCACTGGTATAGTAATCAGTGACTTATTGGCAATATAAAATAATTGAAATTATCAACAGATAAAATTAAAGGAGAAGGTTTAAATGATAGAATTATGGTACATGCCAGCAATTTCTCAAAGCGAATTACCCAAATATAATTGCACATCTCTGCTGTGTTCTAAAGTTCAACAGCCTGAAATGTTACCGAATTATGTATGCATTAATAAGACACTTCATATCAAAAGGGGGAAAATAACAGAAATGGCTTAAAATCTATATGGGATAGAAATCTATTAATGGTGTGTATGGATTATATGCTCCATTTTCTGTTACATTCACTTCCAGATACATCAACTGAAAAGTATAAAGCTGGTATAAATTATGCATTTATATATTATATTAATCTTATCACTAAAATCTTAAAACCTAAGCTCATGCTTTTTACATGATTTTGCTTCAAAACAATTGACTTTTTTTAAAATTTTTTTAATGTTTATTTATTTTTGAAGGAGAGAGAGACAGAGTGTGTGAGTGGGGGAGGGGCAGAGAGAGAGGGAGACACAGAATCTGAAGCAGGCTTCAGGCTCTGAGCTGTCAGCACAGAGCCCGACACGGGGCTCGAACTCACAGACCGTGAGATCGTGACCTGAGCTGAAGTCGGACACTCAACCGACTGAGCCACCCAGGCGCCCCAAAACAATTGACTTTTTATGTGCCTGCTGTCAATAGAATTTTGTACTGTAACATAATAAATTTGAATTTTTTAATTTGGTCTTGTACACAGTCACAGATAGATGACATGCTTTTGAAGACACTTGCTAACCAATTACCTTTTTGAAGGGTTATGTTTCTATAAAAGAGATGGAGCATAGATAGTATAAAGTGATGTTGATGGTCTCTCTGCATTTCTAATGAAACCTCTATTGCTTAGTGGTGACTCATTACCATTGGCAAACTTACCAATTTAGTATGTTCACTACTTAAATATAGTAACTTGTCTTAATACTGATGGAGGCATTTAAAAATAGGGATTAAAATCTAGCATCTTTTAAAGAAAAAAAATTATTTGCAATATGTTCATAGGATCAGGGAACAATGGAAGGGATACTCTAAAGTGCTAAGGAACATATGAAGAAAAATAACAAGTGAAGTTAAAAACAGTCCAATTCTACAAGTGTAGAGATACACAGTTTTCTGATGACTGCAGGTTTTTCTCCCAAATTGTAAGATCTGAGACAGCAATTCCAAACTACAGCTTGAGAATACACATGTACTCTTAGAACTGTCTGCAGACTGAACAAATAGGCAAGACATGTATGCCTGCCTACAAACATTTATATTTAAAAAGTCTCAAATATTTATAAAATAAATGTAAATCTGATCAACATTCTCTGGATTTATAATGCTTTCCTCTCAATCAGTGTATGCATAAAGTATAGATGCTCCTTAAAAAAGATCTGCAGGGGGACCTGGGTGGCTCGGTCAGTTAAGCATCCGACTCTTGATTTCATCTTAGGTCATGATCTCGCCATTCATGGGTTTGAGCCCCGCATCAGGCTCTGTACCAACAGTGCAGAACCTGCTTGGAATTTTCTCTCTTCCTGTCTCTCTGCTCCTGCCCTGCTCATTCTCTCTCTCTCTCTCTCTCTCTCTCAAAATAAATAAACAACTTTAAGAAAACGAAAAGATCTGCAAAATAAATGAAAAAAAAAAGGCTATTTTGAAACAGGATACTTGGACAGATCTTTTTTTTCTAACAGGCAACTGAATTTTATTTTATTTTTTTCTTGTCATTTTTTTAAGTATAATTAACATACAGTGTTATGGACAAATCTTTGTGTACAATTGAAGGGATATGTGTTATGGAAAGCAACTCTGATATAGAATGTAATTGTCCATGTTTGAAAATAAAGCTGCTTGCTTAAAACATACATTTTAATGAAACAGAAAAATCTATTCTCCAACAATAAATTTTTAATATTTAAAAAATGTTCATTGATGTAATATATCCACATTGCTTTAAAAACATATGTCTAGAAGTCCTATAATAAAAACTTTTACTCACTTTCCTTATCCCTTCTCTGCTTTCAAAGCAGCCCTCCTCAACTCATATGGTAATTTTTTATAGAACTTATATCTATATTTCTAAATTACATAATTGAAAGGCTCTTTTATGATCTATGTATTTTTTTACATAATTTCATGACGGCTGCAAGGTAGATAAACCATCAGCCTTTTCATCCTTGTCATCCCTCACAGGTAAAATCGCAATAGTTTGTTAAATAGATAATATCTGCACTCTGTCTATGCAAAGACTCACTAATTAATATTCAGGGGCACTTGGTGGCTCAGTTGGTTAAGCAACTGACTCTTGATTTCGGCTTTGGTCATGATCTCATTGTCATGGGATCAAGCCCGGTATAGGGCTCTGCACTGACAGTGTGGAACCTGCTTGGGATTCTCTCTCTCTCTCTCTCTCTCTCTCTCTCTCTCTCTCTCTCTCTCTCTCCCGCTCCCTCTCCCGCTCCCTCTCCCGCTCCCTCTCCCTCTCCCTCTCCCTCTCCCTCTCCCTCTCTCTCTCTCCCCATCTGTCCCTCCTTTAGTTGCTCACACATGCATGTGTGCAAGGACATGCTCTCTCTCTCTCAAAATAAATAAACTAAAATACTCAGTTTAACTAATGTAATATAGTTCCTGTTTTCTCTTGAATATCTTTATTTTTCTTTGTGTAACTATGTAACTATTGTCTAATTATTTTCACTTACATCATTTTCTATGTAGTTACTAATTTTATACACGTAATTCATCCACTTGCCTTCAACAATGTATTTAAATATTAAAACACATCAGTTCTATTTCTTTTTCCTTTAAAGACCTCCACCTGGAATCCACAGTGCTCTGAATGCTATTTGGATTGTATGCTCTTTGGATCTGAAATATGGACATCCAACTTATATAATTCAATTATATAATCATTTTAGGATTCCCAATCACCTATCTCCTGCATAGATCCAGTGTCATATGAATTCCTTATTTTTAGGTTTTTTGATTAACATTCTGTTTTACTGGGGCATATCTTTTACTAGCTTCACCAGCTTCTTAAAAAGGGCTAGAGATTTATAAGTTACCAGTTAAAAAACCTAAATGTACATGTAAGAGCACATACAAGAGCACAGTATCATACAGCATTGTAAAGAAGGGATAAATATATACTTAGCATGTTAATCACTCTTTATTGTTAAATTCACCAAAAATGCTTCTCACATTGAGTTTTTTGACCATTTGGGGAAATAAGTTTAATTCTTGTAGGTATAATACATTTAATATTATCTAGAAATTATTATAGTGGTTACCAGTTAAAAATAACTTGAAAAATCTTACTAGCAAAAGAGCCTAAACATTTTGTTAGATTATTGTATTTTCATACATTATCCATTTTATACAATTAGCTTTATCCTGGTTCATATCATTAAAATTTAATTTCGTACAGTCTTTGCTTACTATTTGTTAAAGTGATAAGTGACTTATTGAAGGACCCTTTGAGGTTTGTTTTCCTTATCTGTAACATAATGGAGGGAATGTATAATTTCCAGGATTGTATATATATATTTTTAAAGTACATGAGCAAGTATAAACAATTGGAATTTATTGAGTGCTCACCAAGTGTCAGGCACATTTCTATGTAATTAATGTCAATTAAATAATTCAATCTTCACAATTACCCTGTTAATGTTGATACTAAAAGTACCCACATTGGGGCGCCTGGGTGGCTCAGTCGGTTGAGCGTCCGACTTCAGCTCAGGTCACGATCTCGCGGTCGGTGAGTTTGAGCCCCGCGTCAGTCTCTGGGCTGATGGCTCAGAGCCTGGAGCTTGCTTCCGATTCTGTGTCTCCCTCTCTCTCTGCCCCTCCCCCATTCATGCTCTGTCTCTCTCTGTCCCCAAAATAAATAAACATTAAAAAAAAATTTTTTTTTAAATAAAAAAAAAAAAATAAAAGTACCCACATTTATAGATGAGAAATTGGCTTAGGCACAAGATATTCAGTGGTTTGTTCAAGTTACAAATTCACTATTGTAGTTTTATACTTAATAGCTACTAGATAAGTGATCATTTATCATCGGTATAAAACTACTTAGCTTTATGAATGTGATTAAGCTGTATAATTTCTAACCACAATTATATTTTAAAAAATACATATTACTGTCAAAAAGTAAAGTCTACATTATTGTTTACCTAAATATTCTAGAGTGATACAGACAATAATTTTTTTTTCAATTTCTGTTACCTAATGTGAGTATATATCAAGTGTTAAAAGAATCATTCAGTCATTCTTTTAAAGCAAATATTCTGACAAGTTGAACAATTATTTAATAAATTGAACTAGATTTTTTTTTTGGTTACAATCTGCTATGAAATTAATACTACATTTAATCTAACTTATAAATTAACTATAGTTATTTATAGTTTCTTAAAAGCTGGCATAGTTACTCATAGCTACTTTGAGTCCCTTATTAATAAGGAGAAAGAGAAATGAGAAATCATATTATTGATAATATGGAGAACTTTTAATGGAAATAAGAAAAATAAAATTTATATATTGCTATTTGTAGACAGTTATGATATGTTTAACAATTACATTAATGGGGCACCTGGGTGACTCAGTCGGTTAAGCATCGACTTAGGCTCTGGTCATGATCTTGCAGTTCAGGAGTTTGAGCCCCGCATTGGGCTCTGTGCTGACAACTCAGAGCCTGGAGCCTGCTTCAGATTCCGTATTTCCCTCTCTCTCTCTCCCCTTCCCCTACTCATGCTCTCTCTGTCTCTCAAAAATAAACACTAAAAAATTTTAAATAAAAATTGCTTTTTAAATTATGTTATTTAAAATACATTTTTGTACATTCGATGTACATGTACATTACACAGGTAAATGAGATGGCATTCCGCTGTTTGGTATGCCTCACTACTTTTCTGAAACCAAGTTTATGTTAATAAAGGGATAAAAACATTTTAACAAAAGTGATAGCTGGCTTTTTGCTAGAGATTTCTATTTGCTTGCCACACCCATTATTCACTGTCCTGGACACATACGTAGGCCACACTTACCAGACTTTCTTGTATTCACTGTAGCCATGTGGTTGATTTCTGGTTAACATTATGAATATGCTAATGACATTTCCAGGCCAGTCACAAAAAAATTTCCCCTGTGTAATCTTACTTTTTTGTTTTTCCTTCATCCATCTCACTGGTTAAGACCTCAAGGTCATAAGGAAGGATGTAGCCCTGAATGGATGGAATCTTGCTCTTGGAATCTTGGGTTTTATATGAGTATATATAGATCAATATCCATGTAGGCCAAAAAGATTTTCTCATTGATTACAACCACTTACAGTGTACCCTGACTAAAAGAAGGCCAAACATTAGTCAGTCATTACAGGAAATAAAGGTATTTTTAAATATTCAAGGGCATAGAGAAAGCTATAAGAAAATATTCTTCACCAAAAACAGAGATTTGTGAGATCTATCGGCAAAGAATGCAACCGGTCTAAAATAAAGGCACATAAAAGAGTGATTATTAAGAAGAAACATAAAACTAGTATATTATTTAATGTGTTCTTTCTTTAAGGAGAACAGTATTCCAATTTTACAGCTTAACAGAAATTTTCAGATTAATGAGGGTTTACCTGCAAGGAAAAAAAACCTGAAAGAACTGGGAAATATGAATTCTGAGTACAAGAGAACATTGCATAAATTACTTAGTTATTAATAATATTTATATTCCAATAATAAAACACTGAATATTGTTTCAAATGAAGTTTCTAGTATAAATATTTTGGAAGGTTAGTGAAATAGAGAATTATGTGTGGTACTTTGGGACGTATACCTGAATTTTCTTTTTCTATAAGTTTAAGGCACTGTATAGCATTAAAAAGTTAAGAATTGAGAGATAACACAATATGTATATTAAATAAATAAAAGCAAGTAAGTTGCATAAGCAAAACTTAAAGTTTGTCAGATCTGGTGATTCATAGATAAATGTGTACGTAGAGGAAACTATTATTTCTGTAATAAGCCTTATAGTATCTTTTTACTATTTTAACAATATGCACTTAATCATTTCAATTCTTCATATGTTTAGGAGGTAAAGGAAATTAATACCTCTATCTATTTACAAAATAAGAAATGGAGAAACTTACATGACTGTTTTCCAGGTTGTATTAATCTTTGTTGATGGACATTCAAATGAGAAAAAAAGAAAAAGAAAATTTCCAGGCCTTGAGTGTCTTATTTAATTGAGTCTATGATTTTCTTAAGAAAATAGTAATTGTTAAAATTGGATTAAAATAATAGTTGCTGTTTTTCTCAACATAGCATAGAATTATGGAGTGTTAATATAACATATTTGGGCACACACATATACATATGCATATACATATACATATACATATAAATGTCTATTCTCTTTCTATTGATTTTGAGTACATAGTAATAGAAATTAGCTGCTGAAGTGCTTATTGAAAATTTGTTTTTCTATTGCTTTGCACAGATTACTCTCATGACATTAGGTGGGAATTAGTGTGATTAGTTTGATGAAATGTTCTGATTGAGACACCTCAGGTATAAATCAAAATTGACTTAATTTAATTTCTATTCGTGATTTGATTAGAATCATATTGCAGCTAAACTTATGCAGATGGGCTAGAATTGACAATCTTTTTTTAAAATTATTACTTGAGTTTCATTTTTGGAAAACCTAATCACTAAAAAATATTAAGTGATATTAATTTAAAGAGCATAATTTCCATATACCTACTGATTTAATTCCTTGATTTATTTGGAGAATATTTTCTAATGCTCTCATTTTTTAAAGTTTGCTTTTTTGGCATTGTATCTGTTTATGCAGTGTTCTAAGATATTGTAATTTTTTATTTCACAATTTTAAAACCTGTAGATTCTAATGCAAAATATGAAAATATTCATACTCCCAAGAACTTAAAATAGAAATGTAATGAAATAATACTCATATAAGCATCAGATTCTTGAGGAAAATCTTCCTTAAGCTGTAGGGTAACATGTTTATAGATACTCTAACGTGTTAATGAGAGTTTCTGGACCACCTAGCTGGCTAAGTCGGTACAACACACAACTCTTCATCTTGGGGTTGTGAGTTTGAGCCCCATGTTGGGTGTAGAGATTACTTAAAAATGAAATCCTTAAAAAACAAAAAGAAGTTTCTGACAAAAATCTATCTACATTAGTTTCTTGTGGCTGTTCTTAACAAATAACCTGGTGGCTTAATACTACACAAATCAATTTTGTCTTGGTTCTGAATTTCAGAGTCTGAAATCAGTACCACTGCATGGAAATCAACATGTTAGCTGGACCTTGCTCCCTTCAGAGGCTGTATGGGAGAATCATTCCTACCTCTCCCGGCTCCTGGTGTCTGCTGGGATTCCTTGGCTTGTAGCTGCGTCACTCTAAACATTCAGGTCAGTCTCTTCAAATCTCTCCTGCTCCATCTTGACATTGACTTTTCTGTGTGTAAAGCCTTCTTAAGCCTCTCTCTCATAAAAATGTGCATGATTATCCCACTAGGAAATCCAGGACAATCTCTCCATCTCAAAATCCTTAACTTAATCCTATCTCAAAAGACCCCTTTTTATGCCATGTGAGGTAATATTTATAGTTTGCAGGATTAGAATGTGCATATATTTTAGGGGTGCAGTTTTCACCTACCCTACTAGTACTTGAACCTTCAGGACTACTAGGTCTCTCCGATTTCTCTAGAACTAGTGTAGAGTCCCTCAAAGGTACAACAGTTTCAAAATTGCATGTTTTGTCTCCATGTAGACCAGAAGTTCTTATGATCTGATAACATTCTAAATCTTACTATTCAACATGTAGTCACTAGGTTAGACTAGTACCATCAGCATCATGGGAGATACTGTTAGAAGTGCAGAATTAGCTGGATCCATCCCAGAAGTACTACATCAGAACCTGAATATTACCAGGATGGCTCATATGTGTAGGTGGTTCATAGGCACATTGAAGTTTGAGAAACACTGTGCGTGTTAGTGTGTCTTTCCAGACATTGTCTAAGAACAAAATCACAAACTTTTTAAAAAGTTAGAAGTGATATGACTTATGAAAGATATGAATGACTGAAGACTACATGTTTCTGTCACAACAGTCTTCAGAAACATGAAATCATAGATAATCATGGAAGTAATTGGTAGAGTTATTAATTTAAATGCATATAATCTTGGGGCGCCTGGGTGGCGCAGTCGGTTAAGCGTCCGACTTCAGCCAGGTCACGATCTCGCGGTCCGTGAGTTCGAGCCCCGCGTCAGGCTCTGGGCTGATGGCTCGGAGCCTGGAGCCTGTTTCTGATTCTGTGTCTCCCTCTCTCTCTGCCCCTCCCCCGTTCATGCTCTGTCTCTCTCTGTCCCAAAAATTAAAAAAAAAAAAAATGCATATAATCTTTATCATTTCAGGGTAAGTAGCTTTCTTAGACATGTAACTTCACTAATGAAAATGGATTTTATTTGCATTTCAGATGATTTGTTGTCCCTTATGTTTTTTCTGTTATGAAGTTTTGATTATGAGTAGGTTCATCTCTAGGATGTGGTACGTTAGTTTCTTGAGCATATTAAAATATATCTTGTTTTGACCAAAGAAAAGCTAAACTGCACAGTGTTTAGCAGAGCAAGGGTCCTTTTACAGTAATGCTAGTAGTTTACACAAGCAATTATAAAAATATGGGTCCTGGAGTGCTTGGGTGGCTCAGTCGGTTAAATATCTGACTCTGGATTTTGGCTCAGGTCATGATCTCAGAGTCATGGGATCAAGCCCTGCATCAGGTTGTGTGATATCAGCACAGCTTGGAATTCTCTGCCCCTTCCCTGCTTGTATGTGCTCTCTCTCTCAAAATAAATAAATAAACTTAAAAAAATATATACATAGATCCAATATGTATTTAGGAAATCACATTATGTAGTCATAGATTACAACTCAGTATATATTAAGGATTTTTGTAGGGGGCCTGAAAGTGTTCCTAGACTTCTGAAGTAGACACTATGAGAAGTCAACATTAAATTAACTCATAAAATATCTATTGATCCCATGTGCAAAACAAACATAATTGGCATGTCAGCATGTTGAACAGAAAAGAAAAACCTTTAACTTTGGAAAGCTTTCTGATTTAGGAGAAGAAAAATACATCAATATTTACTATGATTTTATTGTTTTCAAAGTAATCTATCATGACCTTACCATGTGTTACCATTTCTGTGTTATAAGGGAAAATATGATGTCATAGTATTTGTGTTTCACTGGTAATGTAGAAATGAAAAATAGCTTTTCACAGTCTTAGTTAAATGTATCTAATTAACTTGAAGAACAGCATAAAAAATAAGTTTTAAAAAAACTAAAGAAATATTACTGTTTATGGGCTTAATTTCTAGCACAACTTAAAGTTTTAGCTACCAAGGTGCACCTGGGTGGCTCAGTCAGTTGAGTGTCCAACTTCGGCTCAGGTCATGATCTTGCGGTTTGTGAGTTCGAGCCGCATGTCAGGCTCTCAGAGCCTGGAGCCTGCTTCGGATTTTGTGCGTCTCTCTCTCTCTCTCTCTCTCTCTCTCTCTTGGCCCCTCCCCCACTCACACTCTGTCTCTCTCTCCTTCAAAAATAAACATTAAAAAAATTTAAAAAAAGTTTTAGCAACCAAGTTATTACAAATCTTCATGTTGACCTCAAATGGAGAAAACATTCCTTGGCTGTAAAACTTATATGTACATACACATAGGTGTATGTAAACACACACACACACACACACACACACAGTAATTTGGCCACATGTTGAAAAAGTTTTGCATAGAAGACAGAGTAGTTTGTTAGGATATAGCAGAATTTCTACCTTCCAACTTTCTTTGTTATCTGAGCCTCTCAGATGCTTCATATATAACCTTAGCACATTAATAACTTACCAGCCTGAAAATGGTGGGCTGGTCAAAATAATTTCCCCAAATTTCCATCAGATCCATATTTATAATCCTATATTTCTACTATATTCTTCAACCAGATTTTAAAAAATTTTTTTAATGTTTATTCATTTTTAATTTTTTTTTTCAACGTTTATTTATTTTTGGGACAGAGAGAGACAGAGCATGAACGGGGGAGGGGCAGAGAGAGAGGGAGACACAGAATCGGAAACAGACTCCAGGCTCTGAGCCATCAGCCCAGAGCCTGACGCGGAGAGATTGTGACCTGGCTGAAGTCGGACGCTTAACCGACTGCGCCACCCAGGCACCCCAATGTTTATTCATTTTTGAGAGACAGACTGTGAGCAGGAGAGGTAGGAGAGAGGAAGACAGAATCTGAAGCAGGCTTCAGGCTCCCAGCTGTCAGCACAGAGCCCCACACGGAACTCAAACCCATGAACCAGGAGATCATGACCTGAGCTGAAGTCAGACACTTAACAGATGTTTTTAAAATATATCAATAATGTTGAAAATTATGAAAGTTTATTAAAGAAAAGCTAGTCTTCATTTTAGAACATTTGAAATTCTTCACAGTGAAAATATATTTTATGAATGCTAAATATCCCAAATTTTGTTCAATGACTATTGCTGTTAATACACTGGATAACACAAACTTTAGGTCAGAGTTTTATCTAAAATGTCATATTTTATTCTGACCTTTTTCCTTAAGAGTAAATATGGAATAGATGAGCATTTTGAACATTAATATGGTCAAATGAGGATAGCTGAAATCTGATCTATTTTATTGTTCTTGTAAATATTTCCATATGGAAGTTTGTAATATGTACAATCATGGTTCAGTGAAAGTTTGCCTTTCAAGATCACACAGTATGGTCTATCACTTGGCAATACTTTGTTTATTTGTATACTTAGGAATAATTCTTTATCTTAGAGTAAAACTCCTAAGAGACTTCAGCTTTCAATATAGTGGATATTATCTGGATAGTATGAAGTTACTGGAAGACAAAGAAAGGTGCATTTTTTAAAATTCTTATCTTCCTATAAGACACAAACTAAATATCCATAATATAATATTGTAGGGACTATCAAAAAAGGAAATAATTTTTTACATATTTTAGATCATGAAAAAAAGATTTTAAATATATATATTGAAATGTCTTAGTTGTAAAAAATGATTATGTCTGAACGAAGTTGTTACGTATCTGCTTAATTCTAAAAGTTATTGGCCATTTTTTTTTTCTCAAAGATCTATTTAGAAGGATAAGGTGTATCCTCCCTGAATGCAAATAAGGCACCAAATTCAGTTTCTAACCAGGTAATGCCCCTAGTTTATCTTTTAAGGGATTTCTGTCTTCAAGGTAGAATACAGATCTATTTGTATTCTTTGTTCTTTATGGAACAATCATATGACCCACTCCTTGAGCATTTTAACTAGAAATAGTAAAGGTTGCTTTACTATTTTTTTTTCAAAAAGAGGAAACTTTTGTATTCAGTGACAACATTATCAGTGCTCCTTTTGTTTCTGTTTATGGTTTTCTCATTCATTTTGTGGTGACTTTTTGTTGTTTATTTCAATGCTATTGTAATTCAGTTTGTAAAAAGATCAGCTAAATAGTTATTCAACAATAGATCATTTTATTAAGAGAGTATATCATAGGTAGGACTCATACAGTTTTACCCAATTTATACATCTGCCTAAAGGTAGACTTATTTTGTAACAGACAAACCTACTTAAGGGAAACATTTCCCTAAAATATCTATAAAATATATTAATAGAAAACTTTAATTTCATAAAATACTTTAATGCCTAATAATTATTCTAGAAATTAAAATCAATTAATTCTTTAATTTACATTCAACATAATCAGCAGTTCTTTTGTGACCCTTGAATGGTTTTCATAGACCATATTCAGAAAAATAAAGTATGTTGTTTGATTTTGCTATAAATGTTTACATATTCCTATCAACTGATTAGATATAAGAAATAAACCAAATAATTATATTCAATGACAACTGAAAGATTAGTCTCACTGTTATATATGAAGTTCCCATTGAGTTACCTGAAAAAAAGTTTCCTACTTATCAAAAACATAATCTAAGTTAGTTTGAATATTTGAAACACATTGATAAAGGAATATTTTGGATAAGATAGTCTATTTGTTCATAAACCATATCCCAGGTTTCTGACTGAAATATCAATGAAAATGGATATCATTGAAAATATGCATATAATGAAAATTAGTAATAGTCCCAAATATAAAAGGTTATGGTCTACCAGGTGCCTAATTCTGATCTTATGTAGTTAGCTTTTGAACAGCAGCAATAATGAAAACAACAGGACCAGCAAAGAAGAGAAGGTTTTGGACAATCATCACTCCTAATTTTATACATGGGTCAGTGAAATGTCACTCACTTGACGGACAGGTGATTGCCAACGATAGCAAATTCTTTAGAATGTCCATTTGGGTTCTACAGCAAGCAACATTTAAACTCCATTTAACTTCTGCATATCAGCCACATTTAATTCTTATAGTTAGGCTTTAAACAAGATAAACCACAATAGGTCATTAATCCATTAAACATACTGTTATTTCAGTGTGAAGTCCTGGGAGTCTAGATATTAAAACAACAGACCTTGTCCTTAAGGATCTCAGAGGCTAACAAAGGAGAGAGACACAACTTCAAGTGTGTTTCATTGTTAAAGATGAGTGAAACAATAGGAAATGCATAAGATACAGTAGAGCAGAATAGAATGAGATCAATTTAGAGTTAGATATATATGTTTGCCTTTTACCAAGGAAATATCAATCCAAAATACAGAAATAATCATAAAATACTACATATTTAAAATCTTCTGTTATATAGAAAAGCTAAAGATGCTTAAAATATGTTAACCTTATGGTAAGTATAGAGAAAAATTAACACATTAAGTTCTTGCTATGTGTTTAACAAACACCAATGAACACAAAATGATTTAAATCAAACATAAACATTTTATCATGTTATTTAGACCTTAAGTAAGACCACTAAACCAAATAAACAACTCACCGGATATTTTAAATGGATTATATATCTTAATTGAGTGAAAACTTTGTCAATGTAAGAATATCAGTAGGAACAGCAGGTAGCATAGTTTTAAATGTGTCACGTGCCTAAAAACTATGGTGGTGGTGCTTATGGAATGAGGGGGTTACATCTGCAGTGGGACCTGTGCTGGACTTGGAGGCGGAAGACTTGGATTGGATTTGCAGCTCTGCCATCTGACAGATATGTGATCTATACCCAATGCCACTTCTCTGAGCTTCTATATGTACATTTGAAACCATATGTATTTTTCTCCATATAACTGTGAGAATTAAAGATCGATATTTCTTAAAAGCATTTGGAAAAGAATCTGGTACACGATGAGTTCTTACTAAGATTACACTGACTTGAATTATGGGTAACCTCTACTGTGTCCATATGTTTGGCTTGACAATTAAGTAGAAAGACATGTATTTTAAATTTTGACACACATTTCAACATTTATTCATTTTGTGTTACCCATATGCATGTGTTTAAAAGTGTAGTTTAGGGGCGCCTGGGTGGCTCAGTCGGTTAAGCGTCCGACTTCTGCTCAGGTCATGATCTCGCGGTCTGTGGGTTCGAGCCCCACGTCGGGCTCTGTGCTGACAGCTCAGAGCCTGGAGCCTGTTTCAGATTCTATGTCTCCCTCTTCCTCTGACCCTCCCCTGTTCATGCTCTCTCTCTCTCTCTCTGTTTCAAAAATAAATAAATGTTTAAGAAAAAATTAAAAAAAAGTGTAGTTTAGTTTGTTATTATATTTATTGTAGCATGGTGAAACAGAGTAAATTGAATCTTACAGTGCAGTCCTATATTATGATTAGGGCTTGATTAGTGCACATGATGTAAAAGAAATAAGTATCACGTGTGTTCCTTTTAAGACATGATTATTAACTTATTGGAATTAGTTGAAAGCAAACAGTCACTTTTCTTACTTGGATTTTTTTTCTTCAGTTTCTTAAGAGTTAACAGAGATAGTCAAGTTAGGGAAAATAAAATGCAATTAATATGTTTTTAGACATGTTTCCTGTTTTTCTGCCTTCACTGCAGAAGGTTTCACAAAGTGTTGACAGATACAGTTGCTTGCCTGTATCTGTCCTTTTGTGGTTACGGGTCCCTTTGCTAAGCAGATTTCCCTGTGTGAAATGTTTTATCCTGCCCGGGTCAATAGATACAATACCACTGTGACATGAATTTATTTTTTCTTTTTCACAGGAGAATTTCTGAAACCTAGTTATTTCCCTGAGGTTATTTAGGCTTCTTCCTTTTACATGAAGTCCCAGTATTTTTGTCTTTAACACCTTGAATTTTCATTTGAGTTAATACTGTTTTTCTTGCTATTTTCTTATTTTATTATAAATCAGACATACTAGAATGTAGGGAAGTTTCTTGAATGAAGACAGGTGCAAGCTACAGCAAGATGTGAATGTGTTTTAAATTGATTTTTGAATCAATTTTGAGATGTTGAACAACTGTTCTTTACAACATTATGGAACGTATTCTGAATTTTTCATTTGATGTCATAGGTGGGTTCCATAATTTATCCATTTATATTTTCCTTAAACTGTGTATGAATTACAGGAGGGAGTTCTCTAGTATATAATCAATTTCCTTGGCATTAACTTCTTGATTTTCACATGAAATACTTTTGCTTTATCAAGAACATTAGTAAAAGTAATATGTAAGACTTAACCTATGCTTAGTCCAAAATGCAAAATAATGAATTAACCCTTTGAGAATCTCGTGCTTGTTACAATCCAATTCCATATGAATGTAGAATGCTCTTAACACACTACCCTAATCACCAGGCAACCTACATGTTCTCACATTCTTTCAAGACTTTTTACTTTTAACTCTTTCATAACATTGTATTATCTTTTGGGGTTTTTTACTGATAACATATGGTCTTTTATTTCTACTAAATTTGATATAAACAATTCATTTTGTTTAATTTGTGATTATTTTTGTAACATTTACTTCTTTTTGAAAGTAATTTTGTGTCTAAAAAGTAAGTCCTGGTAACAGATTTCTCCATAGGTAATGTTATGTAAAAAGCTATTAATAACATGGAATAATAACTTTATTGCCCCCATTATAATAATTTCCAATCTTCCATGGGGCCTGTGGAAAAATTAGGAAATGATGGTTTTTTATAAGTCTGAGAAAAATAACTGTTCTAGGGTAAAGATGCATTCAAGCTTGACTAAAAAGCTATCAATTTCCGCAGAATTTCAGATCTACCAAAAAAAGATGGAATAGTGTTTTGTATAATAGCATAGAGAAATTTTGCTAAAAGAGGAGTCATGGTAGTTACAGAATACCAATAATATGAATACTGCCTGTTATGGACTGAATGTTTAGGACTCCCCAAAATTCATATGTTGAAACTGTAATCCCCAGTGTGATGATATTAAGAGGTTTTAGGAGGTAATTTAGGGGGGGTAATTAAGTCATGAGAGTGGAACCCTCATGACAGCATTAGTGATCTCTGTGTTCTGTGCCATGTGAGTACACAAGGGGAAGATAGCTATCTGCGGGTCAGGAAGACGGCCCTCCCCAAATACTGGATCTTCCAGCACATTGATTTTGAACTTCTAAGCCTCCAGAACTATGAGAAATAAATGTTTAAACCACCCAGTTTATGATAATTTGTTATAGCAGCCCAAACAGAGTAAGACCACCAGAGGCTCAAAACTGAGGGTTTGTTTGTTTTTTGTTTTTTTTGTTGTTGTTGTTTTTGTTTGCAGAATGAGAAGCTGTATTAAAAAGAAAAAAGCTTGAAATAAAGAACAACATTCTTCTTCATATATCCTTGACTATTGCAGGAGAGTTGTTGGCTCTCCTGTAATAGATTAAAGCGGATTTTTAAAATAGTAGTCATAAATGAGTAGTACAGTTGCATTTTATATGCACCACAGGGCTCACCAATAAGCCATGAAGATAATACCTGTCAGGGAAGGGGTGCCTGGGTGGCTTAGTTGGTTAAGAATCCAACTTAGGCTCGGGTGGTGATCTCACAGCTCCTGAGTTTGAGGCCTGCATCGGGCTCTGTGCTGACAGCTCAGAGTCTGAACCTTGCTTGGGATTCTCTCTCTCCGTCTGGCTCTGCCCCTCCCTGCACATGCTCTGCCTTTCTCTTTCAAAAATAAATAAACATTACACAAATTAAAAAAAAAAATACCTGTCGGGGGGATGTGAGCATTCCTGAAGGTCCTAAATTTCCCAAGGAGGAAAATGTCTGACAGCTGGAGATTATTTCCTGGGAACTCTTAACAGATACAATGATTTATACAAACAGACTCCTCTTAAAGATAGAGAATCACCTCAGTGCTCAGGAAAAAAGATTTAGAGCTGCAGAGATTAGTAGAAAGGCATATGTGGTTTTTCTGGTGAGGAGAAAGTGGCTTACTCATAGGTGTGACATCTTCATCTGGATAAACAGAAGTAAGCAGTCATTAATAAGGTCTGTGCAAAGAACCACACTGCCTCATAATAGTTCTATGTAAGCTGTTGGTCCTGTTGAGGGTCATATGTGAAACTTGTGGCTTTGTGGGGGAGATCTTAGAGCTGTTTGGTGAACAGGTAACTTAGCACTCAAACTACTACACTTTTGAGACTAAAATGAGTTAGTACTATTTATGATTATGTGGGGATAATCGGCATAAACCAGCGCTATCCTAGGCAAGCTGTAAATGTCTACACTCTAAGTTTAAAACTTGGTTTCTCTGCTCTAAAATGGCAATGAATGTTTAAGCAGAGGTAAAAAAAAATAGTCTTAATGAATTCACTGGAAATAATGTTCAACAAATAAGACCAGGAACCTCCTAGATATAGCATGCATGTATTTGCATCTCTTCTAGACCATATAGTCCCAAACCAGGTAACATATACATGTTCATCAAATAATATCTTGGCTACAGCTATGCACATCCTGTGAAAAATCAAATGGCTTTTTATGTGGAGTAAGTGATTTTTTTTTCTCTTTGTGGATTGGCCGTTTCCACATAGTATGACCCAGGCACTGTACAATTCATTACAAAACAGAGTGAATCCATTGGTGAAAATCTGAAAGACGAAAAGTACTTCTTAATTTAACAAAAGTTAAGATTATTCTCAGCATGGGCCTCAAACTGTGAGATTAAACAAAATTTTATTGATATGCCACGAGCTCTTTGTTTAGAAAAGAAAATAGATTGCCTAGTCCACATTTTCAGAGAAATAGTTTCTCTTTATCTTGAAATACAGGAAAGAAACATGGCTCTCTGTTGGGTTGGCAACAGCAGAGCAGGTTGGAATAGTCTCTCTAAAACTGACAGAAGATTTGCATTTGGCTTACTGATTGGTTGTTGTTGGAGCTCACATGCATAGAAAAATATATACTCTGATACCCAGAGAGTGGATGGAAAGTGAGTATTCAAGGCTTGGTATGAAACTGGGAGTACTTATGCTAGCAGACAATGGGAAAGGACCCTAAGATTTGACAACAGATATTAGAACAGCTTCCGGTTTAGAAACTGCTGCAGGACAGTGGAGCTATAAGATAGTACATCAAGCCAACATTTTAATTCACTAAAGAAATAGAGTAGAGGACATCTCTCAAACCAGAATATTGAGCATTACACCATCATTAGAGGAGTGCCTTGTTTTCTTTGTCAGTGTGAGGGGTTATGTTTATTATTGTATTAATATTACTGATATCATCATCATCATTATCATCTTACCTAAGGAGAAAATCATGTAGACTGACAGGGTAATATTTGATAAAGAAACAACAAAAGATGCCAGTAACTCTCTTGTATCATTGGCTGGCATGCATATATGCTCTATTAAGTTTAAAATGTTTCTAGTAATGGGTTATACCTTCTCAACCTTTTATATTTAAGGCCTATACAACAAAAATGTGACACACACAGGTATCCAGACATAAAATTCTGTTTTCAATTTATTTATTTTTTGAATGCTAATGCTGGAAAACATTATGTGCATGAAGTCTGGGGAATCACATTACAAACATAGTTTGAGTACTTGTCTGCTAAATATGATGGGAATGGTGGATCAGTTGTTAAACATTTAAAAAGGTATTTAAAATACACTGTGTATTCAAATTCTAGAGTTTCACTTTCCAACCTCAGCAAATGTTTTCTGTAATGAATTTTAATATACTTATGTTTCTCTATTTCCTTAATTGAGTTGTCTGGGGAGGTCATAAACTGCTTATAAATATGGAGCCTTTTGTGTCTATTCAGAATCACCAGTGCATGAGGGAAAGCAAAAGTGAAACACATTTAATTTGTCAAGCACACTTTTTTTTTTTTGCAGCCCATGAATATTGAAAGACAAATCTAATCTTATTTTTAAAATAAATGACAACAATTAATTTCCTATTGTTTTAGTATTTTTCTTAATTAGGCATTTAGATATTTTTCTGTGAAGTTATATTTAAAATTTGATGTCAGAAAAGTGTTTTCAAATTAATTCACGTATTATAATAAATTAAGAACCTATGAGTTTTTGAAAAACTGTGAAACTAGCCAAATGATGTCGACTTTCAGTATTCTTCTATAGAAAGAACTATCCAGTGTTTTATTTTGTGGGTCTTTTTTTTTCATATTTCAAAGTTGAATTTATTCCTTACGTTTTAACTAGAAGCTTTAGATTATAGGTTAAATAGATTCTATCTGGTTCTATAAAAGGCTTTCATTTAGGTTAATCCTAAATTTACTTTATTGTTAAGATATGACTGGTTTAATACAAAAGCACTTTAGCTGTATTCTGTTAAAAAATATGCAGTGATATCTGTGTATTATTGAAATGGAATAAGACTTTAATTAAAAAAAAAACCTGATTGAACCTTATTTATTGTAATTTAATATGTTTATGTATATTTATATATTATTTATGTATATTTAACTTATGTATATATTAGCTTTGACCACATTCGTGTTTTACTTAACTGGAAGTTTAGTTTTTATGAGTATTTGTTTTTATATTGCAGACATTGAAACATCTACAAGTGACCATCATTGCCCCCTCTCAAGTTCCTTTGATGAACTTGAGTGGGTCATAAACATCTTCATTTAGCTATTACATTTGATATTTGTAATACATTTCTGGAATTGTTGCAAACCATTTCCCATTTAAACTACTTCTCTTTCTGGAAGTTTCTTCTGTGGACTCCTTCATCATCTCATTTCAGCTGCTTGAACTTTCTTTAATACACTCTACCCTGTGTCCTTGGATTATTATCTTAAGTTGGAATTTTCCCTGTTGTTGGAATTTCTTATTTAACCTAGTATGTCACTTTCTATTCTATTCCTGAAGCACCCTCATATTTACCTTTAAAAACTCTACTCTGATTTCTTATTTTCTAAGTCATCTATTTTTGTCACTCTCCTTCCATCCATCCAACAGAAATATGATACTCACAATTATCCATGTGTGATGAAATAATAATATTTATGTATGGAATATTTTAAAAATCCGTAAGTTAGTTAGAACGTATGGCTTCAATTAGGTGAGGCCTAGTTTATTTGCTAGAAATTACATTTGAGTAGCTTGTTGAGTGAATAATGACTACTAGGACTTTAATTCTAAAAATCAAAATTGTTTACTCTTCATTTAATCTCTTTTCCCTTAGATTGGACTCTTATTCCAAAGACATGCTTTTACGTTCCTTGAGAAAAGCCAATAGTTCCAATATGTTTAAAAATAATGCAAGATAAGAATTATTTTAAATATGACCAACGAGAAAAAATTTTTGATTTCATTTTATTGAAATAATTACAGCTTGAGATTTCTTTCTAAATAATTTTATAGCCATGTATCATGAAATTCATTTTTCCTCACATTTACAATATAATGCCTCTGATATAATATTTCTAAGTTTTGGATAACTGAGTCTTAAAAATACTCTCTGTAAATCCATTTGAATATTTGACCTAGAAATACAATATTTCAGTAAACGTTTAACAAAATCAATAAATGTATGGCTACCTAGAGAATAATTTATCAAGGCTATTGTATTTTTAGCTGTACTTGAAAAATTTGGACAGAAGTTGGATCCATTACATTATGATAGGATACATTATAAAAGTATAGTAAATTAAATATTTCTATTTTATTTTAATTATGGCATTGATACTTATCCTTATTCCTATGGGAAATTTTGTTAAGATTTAGAATACAACTTTTAATATAATAAATTATATACTTTAGCTTATTATTTATGTAGTTTAGCATGTATTTAAATCACTAACATTTCTACTCTCAACAAATATAATTTATAATTTCAATAGGAAATGAGATTTGAACTACACTAATATTAATTTTACCACCTGAGATTTTAACCCACCTCAATGCTAAAATGTAAAACTAGCTTGATTTTGTCAGATGGAAATATTTGATATGTTAAAAATTATTATCAAATGCTTAGTTTCAAATAATCCTTTTAAGTGAAACTGATAGATTATATAGTTATATGTATATACAAAAGTAATTTGGTTATAGAAAATTCTTTTTTTTACATAATTGGTTATTTTAATAATATCCCATTATATGTATATACATATATATATGAAGCTCCTATTGCTAGAGAAATTTATTCTTACAATATTTATATAATTTAGACAAATTCCTTTACCTATTGAACAGTTTTTCTTTTGTTTTAAGAATCCCTCTTGACCACACACATTGTTATTACCCCTTGACAAAGAAAAGCTCAATAAAGATCAAATTAATATCTCTTTCAATATCTCTTTCACAAGGATATCTAACCTAAGATCAAATTCAAGATCCCCAAATCCATTTTTCATTTGGTCACATGCATAGGTGGTGAATGAAGATGACCACTCGTTTCTAAAACAACAGACTAACACTAACCTGTCTCTGGCCCTCAGATTTCCACCCTAGATAAGACTGTACAGCCATCAGCTAGTTGGAAGTGAATCACTGGTGAAGCAGTAAATCTATTAGGATTTTCCTCTGTACATTGATGTGTCCAGAATCATAGCTACATGACCCCTTCTTGATAATGTGTAGCCTTAGAGGACTCCTCAGCTTAAAGTATTCTCAGAGGTTTCCTAACTCTGAAAAATCTTGTGTACTCTTTATTCAAGTATTGTCATGACAGGGAAGCCAACAGGCTGAGATTCTGTAACTCTCAAAAACTTATGTTTGAAGATTCTCATGAATTTATTCTTTAACACCATATCCTGACAGTCATCTTTGAATTTGGCCAAGCACCAGGCAAATAAATTCCTGTTTTAATATTACCTGTTCACTTATTCAGGCAAATCTTAAATAGTTATCATAAAGTGCCATCTCTCTTCTTTAAAATATATCAGTAAAAATATATTGGCAGTGCTTAGGGAGGCAATACAAAAATCAGCTTTGGTATATGGCTGCAAAGTGTTCGTCTTAAATTAGATTCACTGACCCAACATCATGACTATATTAGCTCACACTACTCCCAAATTCTTGAAACTCACTTGAGCCTGTCTGAACTTGTTTCCTGCATATTCTAACTTTTTTCTTTTCTTTGTAAGGAATCAGAATATTTGCAGGTGTTTAAGCTTTAAAAGAATAAATAACTTTTTTTTGAAGAAAGAGTGATTTTTAAGATCTCATTTTAAATCAAAGCTAAAATATGGTTATTGCAGATACATGCTCATAAAAGAATGACCAAGTTTTGCATCACAGATATAAAGATTTATATTAAATGCAAAGAAAACATACAGAGAATGTGTCACAGGAAAATTGAAAAGTATTTTATTTATACTGTTGCATGTTAAAAGCCCAGACTCTAATTTAGTTTTTTTTTTCAATGTGACCTAATTTCCTATTAACACCATAAGTTGTGATTTTTATTTGCTACTCATTATAAAAACCTCTATGTTCAATTAAAAGAAAGAATTATTATCCTTGGACTAGAGAATGATACCTTTTATATTAGTGTAACTGGACTGGTAGCTGAGCCTCTGAAAGAAGGAATCCAAAATAATCTGAGATTTTTTCATGTCTTATTTCAACCTCAAGTATATGGTTTCATTAAGTCATTTAAAATAGTTTCAACCTTAAATACGGTATCACACTTTTTTACTTGAGAAATAAAAATAAATACATCAGGAGGAGGAGTCAAGAAGGTGGAGCAGCATGGAAGTTTTCTGCTTCTCTTGTCCCTGAAATTCAGCTAGATCAAAACCAAACCATCTTGCACACCTAGAAAATTGATCTGAGCATTAACACGACAATCTACATAACTTGAGCCACAGAACTCAGCAAGTATGTGGCACAGAGAGGTGAACTGGGGAAGAGAAGCTGCAGAGGGTAGGTAGCTGTTTTTGCTTGCAAAGAGAGGATGGAGATGGGGAGGAGTACAGGAAAAGCACTCCCTCCAAAAGTAGCTGGACTGAAAGAGAAAGACTGGAAACACCCATAAGGGAGTGAACAAGAAAGAAAGGAGAGTATTTAAATACCATTAGGACTCTATAAACAGAAGAGTGCAGAGTCTGAAACTCTGCAGCTCAATACCTGGTGGAGCTCTGGTGGGAAGGGCGAATCCCCAGGAGCAGACAGTGAGGACAGAGGGGTCTTCGGGCCACACAGGGAGAGGTGGTTCCCTTGATGAAAGGACATTTGGTAGAGGCTGTGTGGCCTCCCCACAGGCAAAGGTCCCAGCGGACCCTAGAGAACAGCCATGTTTGCTGTTTGGCAAGAAGGACATGGGGGTGGTGAAGCCTGGTGCCAGATGTGTGTTGTGATTTACCATAATCCCTGAAATGCTGCTGCTACATGATTGCACAAAGTTTTTCTGGGGCGGACTGGCACCCGGCATCAGTCTCTGGGAATCTGCAGTCACAGAGAACTCCCATTAGATTCAACAAAAATTGACCATCAACAAGGCATATCATAGTCAAATTTGCAAAATATACAGACAAGAAAGGATCACGAAATCAGCAAGGGAAAAAAGTTCTTAACCTACAAGGGAAGACAGGTCAGGTTTGCAGCAGATCTATCAACGGAAACTTGGCAGGCCATAGAGGAGTGGCAGGATATATTCACTGTGCTGAATTGGAAAAATATGCAGCCAAGAATTCTTTATCCAGCAAGGCTATCATTCAAAATAGAAGGAAAGATAAAGAGTTTCCCAGACAGACAAAAACGAAAGGAGTTTGTGACCAATAAACCAATCATGAAAGAAATTTTAAGGGGAACTTTCTGAGGGGAGAAAAGCCGAAATAAAACAAAAAAGGCAATAAAACTAGGCAATAACTAGGCAAAGCAAAGGCAATAAAAACTAGAAAGGACCAAGGAACACCACCAGAAACTCCAACTCTAGAGGCAAAAAAATGACAATAAATTCATATCTTTTGCTACTCACTCTAAATGTCAACGGACTAAATGCTCAGTCAAAATACATAGGGTAACAGAATGGATAATAAAACAAGATCCATTGGGACACCTTGGGGGATTAGTCGGTTAAGCGTCCAAATTCGGCTCAGGTCATGATCTTTCAGTCCATGAGTTTGAGCCCTGCATCAGGCTCTGTGCTGACAGCTCAGAGCCTGGAGCCTGCTTTGGATTCTGTGTCTGTCTCTCTTTCTGCCCCTCCCCACTCATGCTTGCTCACTCTCTCTCTCTCTGAAAAAATAATAAACATTAAAAAAATAAAACAAGATCCATCTATACACTGTTTACAAGAGACCTGTTTTAGACCTAAGGACAACTTCAGATTGAAAGTATAAGGGGATGGAGAACCATCTATCATGCTAATGGTCACCAAAAGAAAGCCAGAGTAGCCATACTTACATCAGACAATGCAGATTTTAATATAAAGACAGTAATAAGAGATGAAGAAAGGCATTGTATCATAGTTAAGGGGGCTGTCCACAAAGAAGACACAACAGTTGTAAGCATTTATACTTCCAACATGGAAACACCGAAATATATAAATCAATTAATCAAAAACTAAAGAAACTTATTGAAAATAATACCATAATAGTAGGGGACTTCAACACCCCACTTACAACAATGGACAGATCATCTAAGCATAAACTCAACAAGGAAACAATGGCTTTGTATGACACACTGGGCTGGATAAACTTAACAGACACATTCAAAACATTTCATCCTAAAGTAACAGAGTACACATTCTTCTCGAGTGCACATGGAACATTCTCCAGAATAGATCACATACTGGGACACAAATCAACCCTCAACAAGTACAAAAAGATCGAGATCATACCTTGCATATTTTCAAACCACAATGCTATGAAAATCAAAATCAACTATAAGAAAAAATTTGCACAGACAACAAATATTTGGAGACTAAAGAACATCCTACTAAAGAATGATTGGGCTAACCAGGAAGTTAAAAGGGGAGTTAAAAAGTACATGGAAGCCAATGAAAATGATAACATCACAGCCCCAAACCTCTGGGACACAGCAAAGGCAGTCATAAGAGGGAAGTAGATGGCAATCCAGGCCTTCCTAAAGAAGGAAGAAAGGTCTCAGATACACAACCTAACTTTACACCTTAAAGAGCTGGAAAAAGAACAGCAAATAAAACCCCAAACCAGCAGAATATGGGAAATAATAGAGATTAGAGCATAAAACAGTGCTATTGAAATCAAAACACAGTAGAACATATCAATGAAACTAGGAGCTGGTTCTTTGAAAGAATTTGTAAAAATTGATAAATCCCTAGCCAGTTTGATCAAAAAGAAAAAGGCAAGAACCCAAATAAATAAAATCAAGAGTGAAAGAGGAGAGATTACAACCAACACTGCAGAAATACAAACAAAAATAAGAGAATATTATGAGGAATTATATGCCAATAAATTGGGCAATCTGGAAGGAATGGACAAATTCCTAGAAACATATAAACTGACAAAACCGAAACAGGAAGAAATAGAAAATTTGAACAGATCCATAACAAAGAAATCAAATTAGTAATAAAAAAATCTCCCAAAAAACAACAGTTCAGAGCTGGATCGCTTTCCAGGGGAATTCTATCAAACATTTAAAGAAGAGTTATCACCTGTTCTCTTGAAGGGGTTCCAAAAAATAGAAATGGATGGAAAACTTCCAAACTCATTGTATGAAGCCAGCATTACCTTGATTCCAAAACCAGAGACCCCACTAAAAAGGAGAACTGTAGACCAATTTTCCTGATGAACGTGGATGCAAAAATCCTCAAGATACTAGCCAAGCAGATCCAACAATACATTAAAAGAATCCTTCACCATGACCAAGTGGGATTTATACCTGGGATGCAAGTCTGGTTCAATATCTGCAAAACAATCAATGTGATACATCACATCAATAAAAGAAAGGGCAAGAACCACATGATCCTCTCAATAGATGCAGAGACATTTGACAAAATAAAGCATCTTTTCTTGATAAAAACCCTCAAGTAAGTAGGGATAGAAGGATCATACCTCAAGATCATAAAGGTCATTAAGGAAAGACCCCCACTAATATCATCCTCAGTGGGGAAAAACTGAGAGCTTTCCCCCTAAGGTCATGAACAAGAGAGGGATGTCCTCTCTTGCCACTGTTATTCAACATAGTGTTGGAAATCCTGGCCTCAGCAATCAGACAACACAAAGAAATGAAAGGCATGGAAATCAGCAAGGAGGAAGTTAAACTTTCACTCTTCACAGACAACGTGATACTCTATGTGGAAAACCCAAAAGATTCCACTGAAAAAACTGCTAGAACTGATCCATGAATTCAGCAAAGTTGCAGGATATAAAATCAATGCACAGAAATTGGTTGCATGCCTGTACACCAACAATAAAGCTACAGAAAGAGAAATCAGAGTCAATCCCATTTACAATTGCACCAAAAACCATAAAATACCTAGGAATAAGCCTAACCAAAGAGATGAACAATCTATACACTGAAAACTATAGAAACCTTATGAAAGAAATTGAAGAAGACACAAAAAAATGGAAAAAAGATTCCATGCTTATGGATTGGAAAACAAATATTGTTATAATGCCAATAATACCCAAAGCAATCTACATATTCAATGCAATCCCTATAAAAATAACACCAGCATTCTTCACAGAGCTAGAACAAACAATCCTAAAATTTTTATGGAACCACAAAAGACCCTGAATAGCCAAAGCAATCCTGAAAAAGAAAACCAAAGCTGGAGGCATCACAATCCCAGACTTCCAGATATATTACAAAGCTGTAATCAAAATAGTATGGTACTGGCACAAAAACAGACACTTAGATCAATGGAAAAGAATAGAGAATCCAGAAATGGACCCACAAACGTATGGCCAACTAATCTTTGACAAAGTAGGAAAGAATTTCCAATGGAATAAAGACAGGCTCTTCAGCAAATCGTGTTGGGAAAACTGGGCAGCAACATGCAGAAAAATGAACCTGGACCACTTTCTTACACCATACACAAAAATAAACTCAAAATGGATGAAAGACCTAAATGTAAGACAGGAAGCCATCAAAATCCTAGAAGAAAGTAGGCAAAAATATCTTTGACCTCACCATAGCAACTGTCTACTCAACACGTCTCTGAAGGCAAGGGAAACAAAAGCAAAAATGAACTATTGGGACTTCATCAAAATAAAAAGCTTCTGCAAGGCAAAGGAAAAAATCAGCAAAACTAAAAGGCAACTGACAGAATGGGAGAAGATATTTGCAAATGACATATCAGATAAAGGTTAGTATCCAAAATCTATAAAGAACTTACCAAACTCAACACCCAAAAAGTAAATAATCCAGTGTAGAAATATGCAAAAGACATGAATAGACACTCTCCCAAAGAAGACATCCAGGCAACTAACAGACACATGAAAAGTGCTCAACATCACTCATTATCAGGGAAATACAGAGTAACACCACAGTGAGATACCACCTCACACTAATCAGAATGTCTAAAATAAATAACTCAGGCAACAACAGATGTTGGCAAGGATGCAGAGAAACTTTGCACTGCTGGTGTGAATGTAAACTGGTGTAGCCACTCTGGAAAACAGTATGGAGGTTCCTCAAAAAGCTAAAAATAGAACTACCCTGCGACCCAGCAATTGCACTACTAGGTATTTAAACAAGGGTTATGGGAGTGCTGTTTCAAAGGGGCACAAGCACCCAATGTTTATAGCAGCCTGTCGATGATAGCCAAAGTATGGAAGGAGCCCAAATGTCCATCGACAGATGAATGGATAAAGAAGAAATGGTATGTATATACAATAGAGTATTACTCGGCAAACAAAAAGAATGAAACCTTGCCGTTTGCAGCAACGTGGATGGAACTAGAGGGTATTGTGCTAAGCGATATTAGTCAGAGAAAGACAAATATCATATGACCTCACTCCTATGTGGAATTTAAGATACAAAACAGACTAACATAAGGGAAGGGAAGCAAAAATAATATGAAAACAGGGACGGGGACAAAACATAAGAGACTCAAATACAGAGAACAAACAGAGGGTTGCTGGAGGGGTTGTGGGTGGGAGGATGAGCTAAATGAGTAAAGGGAATTAAGGAAGACACTTGTTGAGATGAGAACTGGGTGTTATACATGGGGGATGAATCACTGGAATCTACTCCTGAAATCATTATTGTACTATATGGTAAATAACTTGGATACAAATGTAAAAAATAAATAAATAAAAAATTAAAAAAACCAGATACATCAAATTTTAATATCACATTTTTATTTTAAGAGCATCAGCTTGACTGGCTTGGCTGGAAGAGCATGAGACTCTTGATTTCAGTGTTGTGGGTTTGAGTCCCACATGGGATGTAGAGATTACTTAAATAAATACAACTTTAAACAAAAATAAAAATAAATAAAATAATTTACATCAGTATTCCAAAGAGTGACTGTTTTAAAAATGGATTCTTCTGAAAGTTTGGAATTTGTTTTCTATTGACAGTCTCATCTCTTTAACTTCAATTTCAATATATTTATTATTATTTGGCTGATGGCATACAACAGCTACTTATTTTACCTTGTGCTGATCATAGAGATCTTTCATTATTTTCATAAATTCTACTTAAAATATGAAAGATAGAATTTTAGATAATTTTCATCCTCAAAATAGTTGATCAGTAGTAAAAAATAATAGCATTGTGTGTTGTGCTAAAATAAGTTGTAAGCATTATATTATTTGTATCTCAAAAGGAACCTCTACACTCGATACAGTTTGATAATATACTGTTACATGAGATTTAACATGGCAAGAATGCAGATAGGAAAAGCTAATTTCCTTTATATGGTCATGCCCCTAGTAAGTAACAAAGTTGCTATTCATATTCACATCTGTTTTACTTTGCATCTTTTATGGTGTGATGTCCTTTCATAGTTTCTTGGAATTATACTGTCCAACATACTTTGGGTAATCTGAACTATCACTGTATCATTTGTGGATTATTTTCTGTATTATAAAGCTTTATACCCTGCCTTTTTTTTTTTTTTTTGCTTTAGACATTTTAGAAAAATTTAAATAGCAGGTGTAACAAAACTGTGCATAGCTTCATAAAATAACTTTGTGACCAAACCTTACTCTCTCTCAGTTTATATATCTTGGATTCCCAATCATTTTATAACTCTAAAATAATACATGTGGTTTTATAATTCTATAATGTCCTTTCCTTTTGAAGAATGGCATTATAAAATTTAATTTAAAATAAGTAAGTGAATGATTTAATTTCTGAATATTAGAGAAATTTTAGAATAGTATAAACTGATATGTGACAGAAACTTTTACTTCTGTAAAATGTTCATATGTTCCCTCTCTCCAATTCTCCAGTCTTTTTTAGTTTTAGAGTCATCCGACCAAAGTTCTGTCCAATCAACATTGATAGTAAATGTGTTATTCCCACACAAAAGCATTTAAGACCTAGTGTGTGACCCTCCAACTTTCTTTTCCCCTGCTCTGAGCAACTATGAAACTCTCTATTGGCACAAGAGACTTATGGTACACCCTGAAAATGAGCAAGAAATAGAACTTAATAGTGTTATATTTCAGGGTAAATGTTTTACTGCTGCATAACTTTTTGACTAATACAGAAGAAATCTTTTTGTTTTTATAAATTATATTATTGTATTTGTAGGAGAGGAAAAACTGTTTTCCTCTACTCATCTTAGACTCATTGGTCAGATCACTATGAATCAGATAGAGGAAGACAGATCAATAAGAGAAAAACAAACAGAAGTTTATTAACATGTGTATCCTGCATAGACATGGGACACCCAGTGATGAGTAACTGAAAGGGGTGGTTAGAATTACAAAATAATGATCTTTTATTTAAGTTTATTTATTTTGAGAGAAGGAGAGAGAGTGCATGCACATGTGCAAACAGGAGCAGGGGTAGAGAGAGCCGGGAGAGAATCCCAAGCAGCCTCCACAGGGCTCAATCCCACAAACCATGGGATCATGATCTGAGATGAAATCAAGAGTCCTATGCTTAACCGCTCAACTGACTGAGCCACCCAGGTACTCCAAGAATAATAAATCTTTAGAGAAGTGACAAGACAAAAATAAGGACTTTGAGTTTCTAGGAGAGCAAATTGTGCAAAGGCAAACATAGGGGGACCTGATGGAAGATAGGAGCTAGTTAAGTGAAGTATTACATAGTTTCCTCTAGTGCTATGTATAGAGTTGTCTCTGGTGATTTAAGAATTATCCTGTATCCTGCTCTTTCTGGTAGAGAAGGCAGTGGGGAGAGCATAAAGTTTTTGTGTCTGCTTTTTTTTTTTTTTTTTTTGGTTGCCTTCTGTTCAAAATAATCTTTATACCAAAGTGGCAGTTTTGGACATCATGTTCTGCTACCCTATATGTTCCTTTTATATGTGTCTTATTTTATACTAGAAATGATTTGATGTTCTATTGCTTCCAGCCATCAGATTCTATACTTTTTGTTTTTCCCCCTCTGCCTGAATTACTTCAAATTTTATATATTAACTACAATTAGACACCATATAGTAAATTTAGAAGCATGATAGGATATGTTGGAGATGGTAAAATGCTTAACTTTTTTCCACTAAGGTCAGTAATTGCTTCTCAGAGTGGATAACATTTGGACCTGGTCTTAGATATGGATGGAAATTTTACAACATGGCTTATCTCATGCCATGCAAGAAAAAAGAAAACAAGAGAACTTCAAAATGTAAAGAAGTAAGAAAATATCAGAAGGCCCTAAGCATTTTTTATTGTTAAAATTGAGGGAACAGGACAGATATTTCTCCTGGTAATTAGTGTATACCGCTAATTAACATTATCTTGAAGTCAAAATGATTTTAGATACTGAGAAGTGTAGCTCCTAGTTAAAAACTTAGGTGTCATTTTTTAGGCCTGACCATGGGTGCACAGCCAGGGCGTTGTAGTCTTTGAGAGGTATTGTGGTCAAAGACTCAGGCTGCCCTGTCTGGCCATGCTCTTACCCATATCCACATTCCTAGCCAGGCATCTTCAGTCCAAGGTCTCCTTTTAGGCCATGGATGGAGGTCCTCTTCAGGTACCTCCACTGAGACCCTACTTACAGGAAAAAGAGGAGGAAACCTTGAAAGCACTTCTCCCTACTCTGACTCAATACTCACTACTATTCAATTCTTAGTATTCTTCCCTCCCTCTCATCTCAGGATCCATAAGTCTTCCAGAGACTTTTCTTCAGGGCTCCCTCAACAGTGAGAACCCTCCACATCCATACTAATCCATCTTACCTTCAACCAGAGTGCTGCTGTTCCATGCAAGAAATTGGGAGAGATGGAGCCAGCATTTTCTCTGGTTTTAGACTCTTGTTTATACTATGACAGTAACTGATTAAAGGTTTAACTCTTTATTTTTGGCTTGTTGCTTTAATCAGTTACTCTAATAACTAAAAGTAGAGTTCTCTCTCTTCCAGTTTAGCTGGGCTCCTGACAGCCTGTAAATTGTAGATCAAAATATAAGCCCAGGTAGCAGACAATATACTCGATGTGATACATTTTACATTCAGAATTTACATTCTATCAATAATGTTGTACCTCTTTCTTAAAAATGACTTGCCTTTGAATTCGGAAGACATACCTTGTCATTCTGCAAAGAGTGAAAATTAAAAAAAAAATTATGTGGTAGCACATGTAATTTATCTTTCATTTTCTAACAAGCATATCTCTTTCCTAGAAATCTAAGGTGAGTTACTTCTTGCTTACCCATTCTTATCAGAATTATCTCCTCAATATAGTGGACAAGGTTGTCGTCCTTTGGGACATTGAGATTATCAGTGTCCCTGTTGGCAAAACTATATCAGAGAGCGGAGAGATTATACAGCTATTAAGTAAAACAGGGAAGGATATTAAGCTTCCCAGTTGAAAGCACATCGCTTTTTGTGTTCTTTAACAATTACTATAGACCAGAGATAATTTTCCAAATTGACAATTGCATGTAAATTGTGTCTATGTTGATTTTTCTCCAGTGAAAATACTTCACTGTAAGAGCAGGTATACAATTGGTTCATCATATGGTTACATTTATCATAATCCACTGGCATTGTCCAGGATCCATAGATATTCTGCATAAGCTAAACACACAAGCTGAATGAAGTTGTATTTGGAATCTTCTATCTTTCCTCTCCCCATGATTGTTATTTTCATTGGTTTATTACCTGTATAGGAAATGTACTTCCAGTGGCTTCTTCACAACCACTTAAGTCATTATAATTCTCATTCTAAGTGAGCAATGTAGGAACAGAAAACATATGCCAAATAGAAAACACAGAAAAGCAAAACAAAACAAAACAAAATTGTGTGTTACCACAGGATGGAGTCAAGTATACATCAGGGACCCTGTGAGATGATATTCTTTCAAAACTCCCTTTCCATTGACTCCAAGGATGCACTCTGACTAGTGGATTAGACTTGCATTCTCTGGCCAGGAATTAGTATTAGCTAATCACGGTATCATAAATCCATTTATCTGATAGAAACCTAAGAATTTCTGGTCAGTTTCAGAATATATGTATTCCTTATTTTTTCTCAAGTTTAAAGATCTTACTTTTTTTTAGATTTTTAAAAATGTTTATTATTTTTGAGAGAGAGTGTGTGTGTGAGTGGCGGAAGGACAGAGAGAGAGGGGGACAGAGGATCTGAAGCAGGTTCTGTGCTGACAGCAGAGAGCCTCTATGAGGGGTTCAAACTCACGAACGGTGAGATCATGACCTGAGCCAAAGTCAGATGCTAATCCAGCTGAGCCACCCAGGTGCCCCAAGATCTTATTCTTTAACAAAGAAACACTACATTGCCACAAGAGAGAACAAATTTCCCCCCGCTATGAAGCAATAATGATTTTTTAAAATTTATTAATCATGTTTAGTTAAATTCAGTTAAAGTCCATTTTTAAGACACGAGATAACTGGAATGTGTCTTAAGTGTAAAGAATTTTTTAGTTGCCTACTTGTTATCCAACTAATTGTTTCATCTAATCAGTAGAATTTTTTTTTTTTTTTTACCACTGATTGAACGTATATTTAACTGCATTATATGCAATGCATCTAAGTGAATTTTAACTTAGCTTTTTGGAACTAAATAGAGAGTTTCATTTGTTTTTCTGAGATACTTGATGAAGTTGACAAACTGTACAGATTTCTTATAAAGGTGAATTAAAATATAATATATCATCAATTAAACAAATTCATCATAAAGGCCACCCTCTTCTGATATGAAGATAATAGGAAGGAAAAGGGTATGTCTATGAAGAGAGATACCCAAGGTGAGATTAGACTAATGCTGAACTGTGCTTACAACTCTACAATGTTTTATACAATGTTTTATAAAACACACTTTTAAAATGCTAATCAGGATTAGTTTCTAGTTTTTATGGCATTAAATACTCCCTTTTCTTAGAATGAGAGAGAAGAGATATTATATTCTTTCACAGAAATGCAATCATATCCCAGGAAAATTGAAAATGTGTTACTCAAAAAAAAAGATGTGATATGCTTTAGCTTACTCTATGTAGTTGTATTTTACCTTATTAAAGTAAATTATTAATATTTACATTCTAGATTATATTCAATTAAACTGTTATTCTTAAATTATTGCATTTTTGCAGCACATGAATAACATCTACTTCTTAAATATTATGCTATTTTTTTGCTATGTAATTTTATAAGACTTATGTAGTCATATTTTTAATACAGTAACAAAGACCTTCCCTTTAATGCTATTTAGCATTTTTGAATTTTTCATCATGAGTTCACAATCAATTGCCTCTCTGCATATTGTTACAAACAATCTTTCCTTGAATAATACTTATATGGTACCCAATACATATTGGTATTAATATGAGCACTTGCTCTATCACACTAAATAGTATCTCTGGTTTTCTTAAATGATCAATTTCAGACTAGGCTGTTCTCCAAAACCATCATGACATGGCCCCATAATTCTTTTGAGTAATCATAGTCTTCCAGGAATGAACTCCCTGAATAAAAGTTCAATGCACCTTTGATGACATGCACTTACTCTTTTGGAAAAGGTATTAATACCATCGAGTCACTTGGGCAGCATTTGCTCTACATAACCACACAGTGGCTGCACATCTTAATGCAAGAATTATCATATAACATTTGGTTGGGGTGAGGTCATAAACAAGTAGAGGGTGAGTCTTTTATAAATTTATGTTTTAGATATAAATGTCTTCTCTGCCTCTGCCCTCTTAGGTCACAGGTTATCCCTTGAGACTAAAATATGACCTCTTACTGATCTTATTCCCTGAAACTTAGTCAGGACTTCTTAATTTCTCTATACTAACAGGCCAGTGCTGCACACTTGAATCTTCAATTAATTTGCTTGAGAGTGTCTTTCTATGCAAACTTTGCATTCTACTGATGAAATAGGTTTGCTTTTAGAGTAAACTTGCCTCCCTTATTTTGAATATTATAAAAATCAGTTAAGTTACAAACAGGAATGGAATTAACTAGAGCTATGATAAATTGAAAATTCTGTACAGAAATATTTAATTTTTAAATATTGAGGAACACCATCAAAATGTTTATTGACTATTTTACATAGAGTTGAATTTTATAAACTGAACAAAGTATGAAATAGGTTAATAAGGGGATGTTTTAAGATGTGGATATTAAACCATGACAGAAAATCTTCGAAATACAAATATATATTACAAATATATATACTGTATATATATATATATACACATATATATGTATATATAACTTTATATATACATACATATGTACATATATATGTATATACATATACATATATATGTATATATGTGTGTGTGTGTATATATATGTATATATATACACACACACATATATGTGTGTGTATATATATATATACATATATATATATATATATATATATATGGCCTAAATCAGATGAGGAATGTTTCCCTTAGCCTCTCTAGCTTATATATAAGCAAATTCCTAATGGAGATAAATTTGGTTTAGAATGAAAACAGTGTTTAACATTAATATTTTTCATGGATATTTAACCTTTAAAACGGTTGGAAAACAAATGATCATGCATCATACAATAGAATTGTAAAGATCTATTTTGTTTGTTTGTTTGTTTTACCTCCATGTTACTATTGATGAAGATATTCAGTGTAAATATATTTGCCTATTTTCTAAGTCATCGGAGTTGCACCCAATACTGTGCCGGTCAGCAAGGTACCACAAGTCAGCTTTCAAGAGTTGAGAAGCATTGGCTCCAGCCCAACACTGGACTCAGTCATAGATGAAAATGCATTACTCTGTTATTATTGTGATGGTTAAAGTGGCAATAAAGGGATCTGTTTCTCTATTTTTCCTAGTGGTTTACACTTTCTAACTCCCCACCCCCCCGCATGTCAGCATTTATTTGGGGCATCTCTGTACATATGTCCATTGCATGTAACATACCTTTATTGAATTTATATATAATAAATGTATCCTATTGGGAAATGATGCTACCATGCAACCACCAAAAATCTATATCATGTAAAAAGGCTTTCTGGTAGCATTAACAAATTTAAATGAATTAGTCCACAGTTTTGTACCTATTCACTCTTGTTACCAGTACATTTATGTTTCCAAACACTGATATGCTCTTTTTTATGATCAGTCATAGACAAGTAATCCCATTAAATTCTCTTCATTTCTACAAACATATCATGAGCAGTATTCCTTACTGTTCTTTACTCTTTACTCACTGTTACGCTTATTGCCACGGACTATGGAAACAAATGCTTGAGTTAGTCATCTCTGAGTTGTTATGAGACTTACATGTGTTAATACAGTATTTAGGAAAATGCCTAGATGTAATTAGTACCATATATATATATATATATATATATATATATATATATATATATCGTGTATCCTTACTATTATATATATAATAGTATAAGTATATATATAATAAATATATAAGTATATATATCCTTACTATTATATTATTTAGATTCTAAACTTTTTGCTTAGCAATGCAGCTAAAAAGATAAAAATGATAATGATAATACAGATGTATTGAACGCTTAATATGTGCAGGTAATTGTTCTAACCACTTTGCAAGTATTAACTTAATTTCTCCTCCTCAAACCGATTTGATATGGGCTTTATTACTTTCTTTTATATATATGTGAGAAAACTGAGATGCACAGAGATTACTAAGTAAGTTTCTGAGATTGTGAAAGTGGTAAATACCAAGTAAGAATTTTAAAACATGAAGTCTACCAACTGAAAAGTTTTCCTAACCATTCCACTGCATATTTTCACAGAATACTCATTAAGAGGTCAAATGATTCAAAGAGGTGGGGTTAATGGAATGGATTTATTATATATAAACCCTATTGCTGACCAGGTTCAAGCAGTGAGACTAAGGCATATTCCCTTCTTTAAATAGTAAGACACGCATTTGGAGAAGGATGGGCCAATATCATTGAGAATCTTTGCTTGAGTGGCTCTGAAGAATTTATTTTCTCCATGTGCTAAGCACCCTAGTAGAATTATGTTCCAGTTACTCACAGTTGTAAGTTGCACTTGGGCTTTTTTCTTCATTATTTTTCCTTTTTGTTTCTCCATCTGGTTATTTTCTGCTGATACACTTACAGTATAATAAAATTTTTGTCTGATGTGACCATTCTTCTGTTAGATGCATCTTAATTTATTATATTTTTCAATTCTATAATATCTATTTGATTCATTTTTATCAATTTCTAATCACTGGTGATAATCTCCAATTTTCCACTATTTTGAATAATTTAATCACTGATTTTTAAGTCTGATATTTACAATTTAGATATCTTGCGCAAGTTTGATCCTTGGTAGTATTGTCTTTCATACCTTGGTCTTCTCTTGGCATGCCTAGTAAGTCTTGAGATTCTTGAATGAATGAAAAATATTGTGTATGAAAAAATATACATATATAAAACTTTGGTTGAAATATTCTCCCAATCCTATCTTCTACCAAGCAACAGAGGAGTGGGTCACCTTATTCTAAAGACTTCTTTTTGTATCGTAGAAACTTTGTAAACTTTATAAAGTTTGGTCTATCTCTGGTTCGTTTGCACTTCTTAAATATTGCCCTGTAGGGTCCTAACTTTTTGTGTTTTATTTTCTTACTTATTTAATTTTTTGTTTATGTTTAGGACCACCCTCTTTTCAGAATCCTGAACTCTAATTTTTGTTTCCTTAGCAACATATGATTGCTAAAAATTCTGCTTTACTTTTTTTTCCTTTCACTTTTTACTTGGCTTTCCACCTCATGTCCTTCAAAGCTGAAGATTTAGCAAATGTCTACATGAGCAATCCAAGTACCTGGCTCACTTCTCTGCTTCTTTGTTCTATCCAAGATTTTGGATCTTTATGTCTAAGGACCCTAGAAAGCATGGAGTGTCATGTTTAATTTCCATGTGACTGTGGTTACTCGTGTGGTCTATTCTGCATATTAGCAGCTGTCTTCCACAGTTTGTAGGACAAGAGTTGACAGATTCTCCAAGAGGAAAAGCAGCATGCAGAATATTGGGCTCAGTTCAATGACTCATTCTACTCCGTTGGATCTTGTTTTAAAATACTGTGCAGATACATTTCCAGGATCCACTAAAAGTTCCCTGAAAAAATTCCTCTAAAAGAAAGGAGTCATGAAACATAAGTCTTATTGACCTAACAATAAACCCAGCTGTGATTAAAATATTTTAATAAATACCATTGTGCTCCCTAAATATTAATAGATTCCATAAGATGCTATGGGGAAAAGGGTAGGGATCCGAATTCAGACTTTGCTAGGAGAGAGCAATGAAGGTTTTCTATTAGAGTTCATATTTAATCTAGATATTAAAAATCATTAATAAAGAGCTAAAGAAGTTTGAAGAGTCTGAAGGAGAGTAAGAACCTGTTGTAGCCTAAAGAGATATAAAGCAGTATGGTCAGTTGCTCAGCACAACTAGAGAATAGAGTATGACTGGCAAATGGGTGGAAATGGTAAATAATAAAGATGGGCAATCAGCCATAAGGCAGATCATAAAGATCTTTGTATATCATGATAAAGATCTATTCTGTTAGATATTATTCTTATAATAATAATAATAATAATAATTATACTTTCTAAGGGCAATTAAAAGTTTTAAGCACAGGTAAAACAGTGAATTCATTTTTTAAAAGGTGAGATTAAATGCTAGAGGACATGGATATCATTATTGATCCTTTCCTTTTTAGCTATTTCAAATAAGGCAAGCTGTTTAATATCTTTGAGATTTTGTTCCTAATCTATGATAGTATCATTTTTCCTACCCTCTGTGTCTCATTAATATATTCAGTAATGATTTATTATGGAATAAAATAAATTAAAATATTTCTAAGTAACTATATGAATTCAAGACATTAGAGAAATATGTTAGACTGACAGCATGGTATTTGATTCTATATTTTATTAGGGGCTAGACTCTCACTATAAGACAATGAGTTTATGGTCAGTGTTACTGTGTTAGATTAATTGCAGAGGAACTCAATTCAAAATCACATATACTTGAGAATAATGTGTGCACAGCAGTCAGAAATCATAGGATATTTACATATTTAGCAAAACCAAAGTCCAAATTCATTTAAAATGCCCTGTCAGTTCTCAAATGCAGTAATCCCTCATGCACATTGTAGGGAAGGTCACTGAAAGAGTAGATCCAATTGCCTTATTAAAATGGCCATGAAACCAGTCAATATTGCCACACAAATGAGAATTTGAAGAAGTGTTTAAGCTTTCACTGGAGCATGTCCAGATGTTATGTGACTACATCATTTGGCTTGTGTTCTGATTTCATTTCATTGACCCTTGGGAATATTTTCACTTTACCACAGCTCTTACATTTCAAATGGCACAATGTTAATTTGTATTAACTTTAGTTCGTTTTGTATTCACTCTCTCAACTCTCTCTCATCTATTATCTCTCATTCCTGCCTATATCATTATCATTTTGTCCTTAATTTTTTTATTAAGTGGTTTATTTTTCTCAAATATGCACATTTTCAGGGAAGACACACCACTTGTGAAATATTATCTATTTCTTCATATGTATCTGTTTCTTTTCTACTTGATCTTTGAAAATTAAGTCCTTGGGGACTTTTTTTGTATAATGAAGCTTACTTGTTAATTTCTATATTTATGTATTTATTTATTTATTTTCAAGTTATTTATGTTGAGAGAGAGAGTGGGGGAGGAGCAGAGAGAGAGAGGGAGAGAGAGACTCCCAAGCAGGTTCCACACTGTCAGTGCAGAGCCCAATGAGGGGCCTGAACCCACAAACCATGAGACCATGACCTGAGCTGAAACCAAGAGTCAGATGCTTAACCGACTGAGCCACCCAGGCTCCCCTAATATCTATATTTAAAACAAGTAAGGTCACTGAGGTGTGTGCAGGTCCCAACCTGTCTATGGTTTGGGGTTGCTATCTGCCTCAAGTGGGAAGACAAAGTAGTCTCCTCTGAAAAACCTTCCAACGTAGTTGGCTTTGGCATCTTCAGGATTAGGAGAGCAGGAATTGAGACCTCATGAGTCTGGGTTTTCAATAGAGGTAGAGAGGGAAGACAGAGATTATAACCAGAAAGTCCAGACTGGGGTGCACTTACCTCAAGCACTCATCACTGTTAGCCCAGTCTGGGCTGCATGACAGTCATAGAAGTGGATACCTTAACAATAAAATAATAATAATACAGTTCTTAAAAATGAAAAAAATAAAGCAAGATAATCTAGAGAAAAATTATTTGCTATGAAATCTCAATGGGCTAAGAATTGATAGGTTAATTGAACACATAGCTGATTTCAGAATATTAAAGGGTAGACAGACTAAGCATTAAATAAATTGAAAAAAGAAAATATTGATAATCATGGTATATAAATGTTTTAAAAATATTACATGTATTTTATGAAGCAGTACAATAAAATGTAAACATTATTTATAAAATCAGTTATTTTCATGGAGTGCGTGGGTGGCTCAGTCAGTTAAGCATCTGACTTCTGCTAGGGTCATGATCTCACGGTTCGTGGGTTGAAGCACCACATTGGGCTCTGTGCTGACAACTCAGAACCTGGAGCCTGCTTCAGGTTCTGTGCCTCCCTCTCTGTCTGACCCGCCCCTGCTCACGCTCTCTCTCTCTCTCTCTCAAAAATAAATAAACATCAAAAAAAAATTTTAAATAAAAATACAAAAAATCAAAATTATAAAAATAAAATGATTATTAATAAATATTGGGTCTATAATAAATGAGAGACAATAAATTGTTAAGAAAAAGGGAAAAGGTTATTCCAAAACCAGTGTCAAAAAATGATCTTCTGAGAAAATGTTAAATAGTAATTTTGAAAATCAAATTATAGCAACAACGTGCTATTACTTTTTATTCCCAATCTCCCAAGTTTAGAGCTCCCTTGAAAATCATAACTCTCCACTTGGCTTATTTACAGTAAAACAGTCATTTTTATGAAGCTAGTGGAATTTTAGATTTGCATAATCTACCTGGAATGATATTTGGCAAAGTTTATTTTTCACCTCAAAGGCATGAAATAATTTATGGTACATCTGTTGGCTGAAATATAATTTAACCATAAATATTATCTTCTGATAAATACTTAATTGACATGGGGAAATTATTACCACATAAAACAATAAATACAGCATGTTAAAAATAGCATGATCATAATATATAAGAAGTCTGTTTGTCTATTCAGCCATCCACCCATTCATCTATTTGTCCTCCATCTAAATGTCACCAAGATGGAATTAACACCAGACACCCTTTCTTTCCAAATGGTTGTGTTGCATTTGCTTTGTGGCATTTGTTTTTTCTAGAGAGGCAATGCATTTTTATAACTATTTTTAAAATGTTATTGTGATAAGAACTCTACCCTCTTAACAAAATGCTAAGTGTATTATACAGTATTGTTAACCATTGATACAATGTTTTACCAGAGATCTCTAGATCTCTAAATCGTCTTGCATGTTTGAAATTTATGTCAGTTGATTAGCAAATTCCTGTTTCCCCTTGTCTCTCCAAGCCCCAATCCACCATTCTCTCTCTGATTGTATGAATATGGCTATTTTAGACAATTGCATGTAAAAGGAATTATGCAGTATTTGTCCTTTTGTGACTATCTTATTTTCCTTAGAGTATTTCCAAGGTTTATCCATGCTGTCACAGGATTTTCTTCTTTTATAAGGCTGAATAATCCTGTGTGTGTGTGTGTGTGTGTGTGTGTGTGTGTGTGTGTGCGCGCGCGCACGCGGGCGCCCACCATTTTATCTTTATTCATTCACCCTTGGTGGACATTTAGGTTGTTTTCACATCTTGGCTATTGTGAATAGTGCTAAAGTAAATGTCGGAGTGCTGGTATCTTTTCCAGGTCCTGATTTCAATTTTGGGGGGTAAATAATTCAGAAGTTGTATTGCTGGATCATATGATAGTTCTGTTTTTAATACTTTGCAGATATTTTTTAATGCAAAAAGAGATAACTATACCCCAATATGTTAAAAGGTTAGGCCAAAAAAAAATAAATCTAAAAACTTCCTCCAAAGCTAAAATTTCTAAAAGTAAAATTTCTGAAAAAAAAAAAAGAGGTATTACACTTAGAGAGATACTGATGATTTGCTGCCCACTGATTCTTCACTAATTTAAGCTTGCGCAGTGTGTTTATATATATTTCCTCTCACCCATGCTAACATTATTATCAAACTTTTGAACTTTCCTCTTTAGGTAAAGTTCTTAAAGTTAAATCTACATGGTTTTAATTATGTGTCAGGTTAGGCACTTCATGTTTTAAGTCTTGTGAACATATTTTTCCTACATAATGCTTATCCTTTTCTACTACCACTTTTTAGTTAGCTGCTATTATTTTTAAAAATGGATTTTTAAGAACTGATTACTCAAGGTCTTCTCTCCAGCATATGTCCTATCTTAATCATTAATTTCCCCTTCTCTACTAAATTTATCCCTCTGGGAATCTGTTCTAGCCAACATACTTTGATATTTTTCTTAAAAAATATTTTCTCAATTTCACATTATTTTACATTCCCTTTGGCCACCAAATTTATGGTGAAAATTATTATAATAAGCAATTATAATTCATGTCTTTGCCTTCTCATGATCCATTCTGTCCATATGTTATTCTGTATTCACTTTCACCTTATCTGGTAGACTGAAATGTTTCTTCCCAATCAAACCAAACTTTATCATGCTTCTTGATATATATTTTATTTCAGTTTCAGACAGTCTTCTTCGGGGACCACTTCATCTTCCCAAACAGTATCTTCCTTTGTGTCTAATAATATCATACTATTTTGTTTTGTTTCCTATGCCTAAACCTCTCTGTTTACTGTGTCTTCCATTTCAAAGTAATGTCTAAATATTTCTTGAGTGAGACTCAGTCCTTGTCTATTTACTTTCTAGGCAATCCCTTCTACTACCATGAATTTAGTCTCAATCAGTATGCTGATGATATCAGGTCCCTATGTCCATGACTGACTTGACATTTCCACTAAGATACATGAAACGCACCTGCAATTGAGCATGTCTGAAATAAAATCAATTCTGCATCTACACATACCCCAGTACTTCCCTGCTGGTAAATACCATGTAATTTCTTGCTTAAGCCCCAAAACAAGAGATTTCCTTGAATACTCTGTTCATTTTATAAGCCAAAATTATTACAACAACCTAGCAATCCTAGAAATATTTTATTCTAAAATATGGGATGACTTCAAGACCAGCATCTACCATCTAAGACTAGCAACCTTGTGTCTTAGTCTTCTCAGGCTGCTATAACAGAATACCATAGACTGGGGTGCTTAAATAATAACACATTACAATAACACATTGATAACACATTTTTGTTTCTCACAGTTATGGAGGCTGAGAAGTCCAAGGTAAAAGTGCCAGCAGATTAGGTGTCTAGTGAAGGCCAGCTTCCTAGCTGGTAGACAGCTGCTTTCTCTCTATAACCTCACATGACCGAAGAGATCATCTCTCATGTCTTTTTTTTACAAGGGCACCAATCTCACTTGTAAGAGCTCCATATTCTTTTTTTTTCTCTTCTGAGATTTTATTTAAATTCAAGTTAGTTAACATACAGTGTAATATTGATTTCAGGAGTAGAATTTAGTGATGCATCACTTACATATAACACCCAATGCTCATCCCAACAAGTACCCTCTTTAATGTCCATCAGTCATTTAGCCCATGCCCCCACCCATCTCCCCTCCAGCAGCATTCAATTTGTCCTCTTTTAATTAAGAGTCTCTTATGGTTTGCCTCCCTCTCTGTTTTTATCTTATTTTTATTCCCTTCTCCTGTGTTCATCTTTTTTGATTCTTTACCCCATGTATGGGTAAAATCATGTAGTATTTTTCTTTCTCTGACCGACTTATTTCATTTACCATGATACACTCGCTCCATCCATGTTATTGCAGATGGCAAGATTTCATTCTTTTGATGGCTGAGTGTGTGTGTGTGTGTGTGTGTGTGTGTGTGTGTATATATATATATATATATATATATATATATATATATATATATATAAAACCTCTTATTTATTCATTTATCAGTCGATGGACATTTGGGCTTTTTCCATAATTTGGCTCTTGTTGATAGTGCTGCTATAAACATTGGGGTATACATGCCCCTTCAGGTCAGTATTTTTGTATCCTTTGGATAAATACCTCATAGTGCAATTGCTGGGTCATAGTGTAGTTCTATTTTTACCTGTTTGAGGAACCTCCGTACTGTTTTCCACAGTGGCTGCACCAGTTTGCATTCCTACCAACAGTGAAAGAGGGTTCCCCTTTCTCCACATCCTCACCAAATCTGTTGTTTCGTGACTTGTTCATTTTAGTCATTCTGACAGGTGTGCAGTGGTATCTCATTGTGGTTTTGATTTGTGTTTCTCTGATGATGAGTGATGCTGAACATCTTTTCATGTGTCTGTTAGCCATCTGTATGTTTTCTTTGAAGTAATGTCTGTTCATATCTTCTGCCCATTGTTTAACTGGGTTATCTACTGTTTTGGCTGTTGAATTTGATACATTCTGTGTAGATTTTAAATACTAGTCTTTTATCTGATATGTCATTTCCAAAGATCTCTTCCCATTCTGTAGGTTACCTTTTAGTTTTGTTGATTGCTTCCTTTGCTGTGCAGAAACTTCCTATCTTGATGAAGTCCCAATAGTTCATTTCTGCTTTTATTTCCCTTGCCTCCAGAAACCTGCCTAGTAAGAGGTTGCTATGGCTAAGGTCAGAAAGGTTGCTGACTTTGTACTCCTCTAGAATTTTGATGGTTTCCTGGCTCACATTTAGGTCTGTCATCCATTTTGAATTTATTTTTGTGTATGGTATAAGACAGTGGTCCAGTTTCTTTCTTCTGCATGTTGCTGTCAAGTTTTCCCAACACCATTTGTTGAAGAGACTTTTTTTCCATCGGATGTTCTTTCCTGCTTTGTCAGAGATTAGTTGACCAAATAGTTGTGGGTTCATTTCTGGCTTCTATGCTCTTGATCTAATTACTTCTCAAAGGTCCCACTTCCAAATGCCATCATAATGGAGACTGGTGCTTCCACATATGAATTTGGGGGACACAAACATTCGGCACACAACACCCTGTTTCTACTTTTATATCCCTATAATAAATTCTTCATATAGCCTTTAGGTGACCATTGTAAAACTTAAAAGAATGAAGCATAGTGGAGTGGTTATACATGCAGACTTTGGATGCAGACTGAAGTTTATACCATGCCCTTTACAAAAGGTGCAGTTTGGGGGAAAATATCTTAATCTTTCAGAACTTCCATTTTTTTCACCCCAAAATAATAATAGTAACTCTCGAGAGGGATTTTTGAGATACACTTTAATATCCGTCAAGCCCCTGGAACAGTGGTAAGTGATACAGGCTTAAAGTTAACTTTTGGGGATCTTTTGAAAAGTTACTCTCTCCAGATAAAATCTCCAAATTGTTTACCAATACACTTAACACTAACCACATACTGTACAACCTCAGTCATATGTATTTTCTTTGTGTTCTACCAATACCCCAGGAGTCTTCCTACTAAGGACACTGTACTTGGAGTCCCTTCTGCCTGGGACATCTTCCACCAGATCTTTGTATGGCTCTCTCCTTTCATTCAGGCCCCAGCTCTAGTGCCATTTCCTCAGGCTGTTAAGTCTTAACCTTCATGTCTAGTAGTTATATTGCACAAAATGCTATTATTTTACAGTTTCATTTTCACAATAAATCACATTGCCATATATTAATGCTTATTACTTTGGTGACTGTGTTCTATCTGTAGAAAGACTTTGCCTGCTTTCTTCATTATCTATGCCTTGGATTATAGCAGTGCATGTCGTACCATAGAATCACCATGGACATTTGTTGTAAGAATAAGTATATGAATGAGTACTTCAGTGAACACATGGGTGAATAAATCTCATCCACTGGGACCTTGAAATGAGCTAGTAATGCCTTTATGACCACCTGGGCCAGTTCCGTGAGATCATATTCTCCCATTCAGGGATTCTGTTACACCCCACAGGTCCCCTTTTTCAATTCATTAGAACCATGCCCACTTCTAAAGATGATATACAAGGTATATGAGAGATTTTATGTCTTTGAGGAAATTCCATGTTAACATATACCACAAAGTTTTATGAACTTTGGATAAGCAGTATTGATAAAACATTTAACTTTCCATACCTATTTTCCTGCTCAGGAGTGTTTCAAATAATGGCAATAATTTTTAGATTATTCTTCAATTATTAATCACTAATTACTCTATTCAATTAAAAAGTCATGTATTTACCAAGAGAAAAAAATTAAAAGTTCAAGGCAAGTATATCATGCTGTCGTAAATTAATTCGTTCTGATTTATTGGTATGGAAAGTCAAATTTTATGCTGAGATAATATACTTTTGTGTAAAAAATATATAAATTTTCTAATTTGAAAAATCTGTAAGTATCAACTTTTTATTCAACAGGAATAGGAGGCTAAATATTCCTTCTGATTATGGTATTTATTCAACTAATAGTTAAAATATCTGTGTTATGTATATGTGATTGGCAGTAATTATCTGTGCCTTTTAGCCTTTTATTTCCTTTGGGTTTTTTGTATGTTTGTTTGTGTAATATTCTGTGCTTTACAGAATATTTCAACATACCTAGGAGTTTCAAAGAATATAAACAAAGAAAGAGAAAATGTGTTTTCTCTAAGGAAATTCAAATTCCCATAATCAAGTAGCTTTAGAGAAGGACATGAAGTTTATTCCTTACTGTGAGATTGCTTTGCCAGGGTTCCAAAGGCATGTATCACTTTGCATAATAACTTAAGTTCAGAAGCACCAGGCAAGAGGTAGCATCTTAGCAGACTTCCATATTTACCTTTATATAATGGCTCTCCATTTCTGACAGCAACTAATCTGAGCCCCTGTCATACATTTAAGTTTTCAATAGAAATATTCCTCCACGACTATGTCTTTCTGTTGTTCTTTGTGTAATATAATTTATTTGCTTTACTAAGAAAAATAGGAATTTAATTATTTCAAAAGAATAACACATTCCTTAGAATTTGGGCATGTTAATTAAAATATGACCAGATAACCTGGCAATATTTTTTAAAATAAATGTATGCAGTAAGCTTCTAGTACTAAAAAACATAAAAGAATTATTGGCTTCCAAGAATAATATATTGAAGACCTTTTTTATAAATTTGAATTGCTGGAATAATAGATTGAGTTTTAAAATGATATACTACACTATATCTTGTGTTCAGTGACTGTAGATATTCTATTACATTATTTTTTGTGTGTTTTAGGAATGTAAAAGTCAATTAGAAAGTGTATTGAGGTTCATTGTTGGGAATAACATATTTTAAGGTCATGTATTGCTGAATAATAAGTCAGATTTAGAACAAAGGACTTATTTTTATGTGCTTATGATTTTTAATGTTTGACTCTAACTCAAACTTTGAAAAATGATGAATATTTTAAATAAATATGATTGTCCAAATGCCCATATTACTGCATTGTGACTATTTTTTAAATAACAAGTCCGTTAGTTCCTATTGTTTTTCTGAAGTGCTGAGTTGGAAAGGATTTCTCATCTTTTCAAGTACAAATGTCAGAATTACTGTGGGTTATCATAGTAATCATTCCAACTCTTATGTAAAATTAGCTAGCATTTTCTATAAGAAAAAAAACATGTATTATGGTTATCATTTTTGTTTTTTGCCTGTTAAATAATCATGACTATGTTATGAATTGGTAGTCTATAGCACTTGAAGACTGGAGTGAGGAATATATTTTGTAAAAGTTATATTATAAGAACATTGATAAGCTTAATGCATTTATTTAGATTAAATTTAGTACTCTTAAAAATAGTAACTATTATTGTGGTGCTTGAGTGGCTCAGTTGGTCAAGCGTCAGACTCTTGATTTTGGCTCATATCATAATCTCATGGTTCACAAGTTCAAGCCCCATGTTGGTGTGGTCAGTGTGGAGCCTGCTTGGGATTCTCTCTTTCCCTCTCTCTCTGTCCCTCCCTTGATTGCATGCATGCTTTCTCTCTCTCTCAAAATAAATAAATATATTTTTAAAAATAGTAACTATTGTATATTAATGGATTTAACTTATTACATCAAATATAGCAGAGTATATTTATTATAACTTAAAGAAATTAATGGCAAAAAACCACTTTTTCTAAACAAAATTATTCATATTAAGCATTGTAATTTCACAACAACCTTGTGAGTTAGATACCACTGTTATACCTATGTGTTGATGTAAAAACTGAGGTGTAGTATGGTGACCTAACTTGTTCAAGATGACTTGGTTTATAATGGGTTTGGGATCTGAGTTCAGTCCTTAATTTGTATGTGGTATAAGCATAGGATATGTCCTATACATCTAAATCTATTTATTATATATTTCTCTAAAATTTTGTATACACATATGTTTTATCAGAGATACAGATATATATACATAGATAATTTAGAAATCATGTATGCATATTTAAAAATAATGGCAAAGAATTGTCTTATTTTACAGAACTTACAAAGATTACTTAGTTATTACTGTATAAAAAGATACTATAGTTATAAGTTTTAGATTTAATTTTGAAATAACCTATAACTTAAATAAGCTATTCAATAATCTAATGATTAGCTTTCCAAATACTTTTAACAGACATGATAATGCTGTTTATCCTTGAGTAATGGCTCCTCAAATTAATATGATGATCAGGAGCTAGCTGTAGTAAATCATTTGGTATGGCATTCCAACTGATGTTTTTAGTTTAGTTTCTTTATTCCCTTATTTTAACTAAAAGGATTGTTCAGCAAGCCTATCTATACTGAATATGCCAGATATAAAAATAAAAATTTCTTTTTCAAATGTGTATTATTTTTATTACATAATTAAGTAATAATCATTAGTAATGACAACTAGAATGTAACAGATATTTATTATTTAAATACTTCACAGCCATATATATTCCTCTTAAGTGTTCTTTTCCATGTTTAGATTTGTTAATATTTCTCATTCAATCTCTTCTTTCCTTCCTTCCTTTTTTCTTTTCTTTCTTTCTATCCTTTTTTACAAAAAATGTTTCTACATACTTTGAGCCTTGGTCATAGTTCTCTATGTTACAGTTTCTTTCTTTAGAAAAGATGTAAATATTCTCTGAATAAAATTTTAGATTTTGAAAGCACTAAAGCTTAGAGGTTAGTTTTACAAGAGTAGAAGATACTTGGAAATTATTTACCACATATAGAGAGAATTTCTTTTTAAAACACTGTTGAATCATAGATATCATTTTAAAGACATGACACCTGTAAAGTAACTGAAACTATGCATAGGGAACCTGATAAAATTAAAAGGCAAGGATGATTGTTAAAAGTTAACAAAAGGATAAAACAATACTAACTAAATACTAATTTTGCAGTAAAGAGCAGAATTCAAGTGAAAAAAAAAAAACTAAATCAGTGATATATAAGTCTAGTCCTATAAAGAAAAATACCCCATAATGTGAGACAAAGTTAAAAGACTAAAAAAAAAAAGAGATTATAAATGTAACAAACATGAATTATAGAGTGGATTATGGAAAACCCAACACATGGATTAAAAATTATATGAGTAATGTAATTGGATAAATATGTTAGAGGCAATTTTCAAGTCATCTCTTAAAGATTATTTCTCAGCTTAAAAAAAAAAGATATGTAGCTGCAAATGTTAAAAGTTTTTTTTTCACTCTGTGAGAAGCAATGTGAAGATATTTATCTAGAAAATCTGTGGTAAACATTTCAAATGACTAGAATAAAGAGAATAAGAAAGTATGTGTAATAGAAGCAGGTTCTTAAAAAGGAAGAAGCAATTGACCCAGGCCCTGAGATTTCTGTTGAGATCTCTTAAAAGGTCAATTACATATATCATTTCCTATTGGCAGCATATTTATGCTACAAAAGTTAACTCAATATCTGAATAACAAATGACTGTGAATAAAACTGAAAAAGTATCAAAGAATCCATGTGAAGATGCAAGACCTACATTTTCATGTTTCACTCTTTTCAGCTTTTAAGTTATGGCTGCATCTTATGCAAGTTGATACATAGCACAGAAAAACAATGAAATGTCCCATTTTGTTTTATGAAAAGGCAAAATTATCATCTCAAAGATTATCAAGTTATAACAATTTGCCATAAAATAAATATAGACTCTTTCATTAAATACTAGAATATAAAAAATTAAATACCACACACAAATAGAGTTCATGCAAAAAATATAAATATGGCTACTAATGAGTTAACATATTATAATATTGATACATTCCTTAAATATATTTATTATAAATGAAAAACTATTGCCTGTATTATTCTCAGAAAATAGGACTAGAATATATTCTTCGTGCATAAAAATAATTATATTAGGCAAACAGCTTACATCACAATAACAGAATAGCTCCTCCTATTAAGGTTCTGTGAAATGCTACTGAGGCAAAAAATTAATGAATTATCACAAATAAAATAGCATCTATATACTGATTTTAGAATAGGAAATTCTGCATGGGTGAAATGAAAGTGGCACATGGATGGGACAACCAGAAGTGGCACTCTCTATTTCTCTAAAACACTAAATATTCCTGACCTCCCCAAAAAGTAAATTAGCTTCTGTACCAAGACTGTAAACACACTACATCTTATATCCTAGAGTTTTCACAGAAAGAAATTAATCATAGGAAATATTTCATCAGTGCATGTTTTGAGCAAAAAAAATAAAAAAAACCTTGGTAACATAAACATAATATTTAAAAAATATATCACCGTAAAATGTTACTTTGACTATCAATGATTTGAGAAATTCTTAAAGATAAAGTCAAACAAACATTTGCATACCAAATACAGATTTTCAGTTTTACAAAATTCTTATTCTTTCATTTCTGTTTGCAAACCTGCCCCTAACCCAGTGTCCCACAGCAACCATGACCCATTAATTCTTCTAATCCATAGAGAAAACATTTTGAAATAAACAACCAAAAAATAGGATGTAACCCTTTTTAACAAGCAGATCAAAACATGCCTGGTTAAAACTTGCCACACACTGAACAAAGTCCAAGCACTTCCTTCTGCAGGCAAGGAGAAACTCTGAAGACTGATCTGAGGGAAAGAGCAGCCAAAACACAATAGAGTGCATAGAGCATACACCAAAACACTTCCTGAAGCACCAGGACCTGGACAGTATGTGACCTCTTCTTAATATAGGCTATACTCTCAGGAGCAGAAACATAACAGACTTCTTAACACACAAAAGACAGAGATCTAGACAAAATGTCAAGACTGAGGAATTTATCCCAAAAGAAAGAACAAGAAGTCACGGGAAGGAATCTAATCAAAACAGATATAAGTAACATGCCTTAATCATAATTTAAAACAATAATGATAATGATACTAGTAGTTGGGCTTGAGAAAACCATAGAAGACACTAGGGAGTCCCTTACTGCAGAAATATAAGACCTAAATATTAGGCCAAAATAAAAAATGCTATAACTGAGATGCAAAGCCAACTGGATGTACTGACAACAAGGACGGAAGAAGCAGAGGAATGACTAAGTAATATAGAAGATAAAATGATGGAAAATAATAATTTTCCATAAAGGAGGGCTGAAAAGAAGAGGGAAAACAAAAAAATATTGGGTCATGAATGTAGACTTAGGGAACTCAACAACTCAATAAGGCATAATAACAGTCATATCATAGGAGTCCCAGAAGAAGACAGGAAACAGGCAGCAGAAGGTTTATTTGAGCAAATTATAGGTGAAAACTTGCTTAATCTGGGGAAGGAAACAGACATCAAAATCCAAGAGGCAAAGAGAACTCCCATCAAAATCAACAAAAGCTGCTCCAAACCAAGACACATCATAATAAAATTGCAAAATGAAAAGATAAGGAAAGAATCCTGAAAACAGCAAGGGAAAAGGAGTCATTAACCTACAAGGGAAGACACATAAAATCTTTCTACAGAAACTTGGCAGGCCAGAAGGGAGTGGCATGATATATTCAATGTGCTGAATGGGGAAAAATACACAGCTAAGAAAACCTTTTCAGCAAGGCTGTGATTCAGAATAGAAAGATAAAGAATTTCTAAGACAAACAAAAACTAAAAGAATCCATGACCACTAAACCAGCCCTACAAGAAATACTAAAGGGGACTCTTGTAGTGGGAAAGAAAGGCTAAAAGCAACAAAGACTAGAAAATAACAGAGAGAATCTCCAGAAACAGCATCTTGACAGGTAATACAGTGGCACTACATTCCTATCTATCAATAATCACTCAAGCAAATGGACTAAATGATCCAATGAAAAGACATAGGGCATCAGAATAGGTAAAAAAACAAACAAACAAACAAACAAAAAACAAGACCCATCCATATGTTGCCTATGAGAAACTTATTTTAGACCTAAAGACACCTCCAGATTGAAAGTAAGAGGATGGAGAACCATATATCATGCTAATGGACGTCAAAAGAAAGCAAGAGTGGCCATACTTTTATCAGACAAACTAGATTTTTAAACCAAAGATGTAGCAAGAGATGAAGAAGGGCACTGTATCATAATAAAGGGATCTATCCAACAAGAAGATCTAACCGTTGTAAATATTCATGCCCCTAGTTTAGGAACACCCAAATATATAAATCAATAATAAACATAAACTCATTGATAAGAACACAATAATAATAGGGAACTTTAACACCATACTTATAGCAATGTACAGACCATAAAGGAAAAGATCAACAAAGAAACAATGGCTGTGAATGACATACTGGACCAGATGCACTTAACAAATATTCAGGACATTTCATCCTGAAGCAGCAGAATACACATTCTTTTTGAGTGCACATGGAATATTCTCCAGAATAGATTGCATACTGGGTCGCAAATCAGGCCTCAAAGTGTACAAAAAGGTTGATATCATACCACGCATATTTTCAGACCACAATGCTATGAAACTTGAAGTCAGTCACAAAGAAAAAATTTGGAAATACCACAAATACATGGAGGTTAAAAACATCCAATTAAAGAAGATGTAAACTGGGGCGCCTGGGTGGCGCAGTCGGTTAAGCGTCCGACTTCAGCCAGGTCACGATCTCGCGGTCCGGGAGTTCGAGCCCCGCATCAGGCTCTGGGCTGATGGCTCAGAGCCTGGAGCCTGTTTCCGATTCTGTGTCCCCCTCTCTCTCTGCCCCTCCCCCGTTCATGCTCTGTCTCTCTCTGTCCCAAAAATAAATAAACGTTGAAAAAAAAATTAAAAAAAACAAAAAACAAAAAACAAAAAACAAAAAAAACAAAACAAAACAAAAAAAAAGTAAAGAAGATGTAAACAAAGTGCATGGAAGTAAATGAAAATGAAAATATGACAGTCCGAACCTTTGAGGTGCAGCAAAAGTGGTCCTAAGAGGGAAGTATATAGCAATACAGACCTACCTCAAGAAACAAGAAAAATCTCAAATACACAACCTAAGCTTACACATAAAGGAGCTAGAAAATGAACAGCAAATAAAGCCTAAAGTCAGAAGAAGAAGGGAAGTAATGAAGATTGAGCAGAAATAAATGATATTATCAGCACCTGGGTGGCTCAGTCAGTGAGCATCTGACTTCGGCTCATGTTATGATCTCGCAGTTGGTGGGTTTGAGCCCTGTGTAGGCTCTGAGCTGACAGCGTGGAGCCTGGAGCCCTCTTCAAGTTCTGTATCTCCCTCTCTCAAAACTAAATAAACATTTAATTTTTTTTAAAGAAAGAAATGATAGTAGAAACAAACAAAAAAAACAGTAGGCCAGATCAATGAAACTAAGAGCTGGTTCTTTGAAAGAATTAATAAAATTTATAAACCTCTATCAAGACTTATCAAAAAGAAAAGAGACAGGACCCAAATAAATAAAATCACAAATTAACGAGGAGAAATCACAACCAAAACCATAGAAATACAATTATAAAAGAATATTATGAAAAATTATATGCCAACAAATTGGGTAAACTGGAAGAAATGGACAAATTCCTAGAAAAATATAAATGACCAAAACTGAAACAGGAAGAAATAGAAAGTTTGAATAGACCCACAACCAGGAAAGAAATTGAATCAATAATCAAAAATCTCCCAACAAATGAAAGTCCAGGGCCAGATGACTTCCCAGGGGAGTTCTACCAAACATTTAAGGATGTGTCAGTACCTATTCTCAAACTGTTCCAAAAAAAAAAAAAAAAAGAAAAAGAAAAGAAATAAAAGGAAAACTTCCAAACTCATTCTATGAGGCCAGCATTACATTGATTTCACTTGATTTCAGAATCAAAGTCCCCACTAAAAAGGAGAATTACAGGCCAATATCCCTGATGAACACGAATGCAAAAATTCTCAACAACATATCAGCAGATTGAATCAACAGTACATTAAAAGAATTATTCATCACAATCAATTGGGATTTATTCCTAGGCTTCAGGAATGGTTCGATATTCACAAATGAATCAACATGATACATCACATTAATAAAAGAAAAGATAAGAACCATATGATTTTCTCAATAGACGTAGAAAAGGCATATGACAAAATACAGCATCCATTCCTGATAAAATCCCTCAACAAAGTAGGGATAGAGGGAACATGCCTCAATATCATAAACTCTGTATATAAAAGACCCATAGCTGATATCCTCAAAGGGGAAAAACTGAGAGCTTTTCTTACAGTCAGAAACAAGATAGGGATGGCTACTCTCACCATTGTTATTTAACACAGCATTGGGATTCCTAGCCTCAGAAATGAGACAAGAAAATCAATAAAAGCATTCGGATAGGCAAGGGATAAGTCAAACTTTCACTATTTGCAGATGACATGATAACTCTATGTAGAAAACCTAAAAAATTCCACCAAAAAGTTGCTAGAACTGATACACGAATTCCGCAAAGTCACAGGATATAAAGTCAACAAACAGAAATCTGTTGCATTTCGATACACCAATAATGAAGAAGCAGAAAGAGGAATAGATCCCATTTATAATTACGCCAAAAAACACAAGATATCTAGGAATATACCTAACCAAAGAGGTAAAAGATCTGTACTCTGAAAACTGTAAAATGCCTATGAAAGATACTGAAGGTGACACAAAGAAAGAGAAATACATTCCAGTCTCATAAATTGGGAGAACAAATACTGTTAAAATGCTAAACAACCCAAAGCAATCTACATATTTAATACAATCCCTATCAAAATACCACCAGCATTTTCGGCAAAGCTAGAGCAAACAATCCTAAAATTTGGATAGAACCACAAAAGACCAGGAATAGCCAAACCACTCTTGAAAAAGAAAGACAAAGCTGAAGACATCACAATTCTGGACCTCAAGCTACATTACAAAACTGTAGTGATCAAGACAGTGATCAATACTGGCATAAAAATAGTCACACATGAATCAATGGAACAGACTAGAAAACCCAGAAATGTACCCACTACTATGTGGTCAACTAATCTTTGACAAAGCAGGTAACATTATCCAATGGAAAAAAGTCTCTTCAACAAATGGTTTTGGGAAAACTGGACAGCAACATGCAGAAGAATAAATGTGGACAACTTTCTTGCACCATACACAAAAATGAATTCAAAATGGATGACAGACCTAAATGTAAGACAGGAAACCATCAAAATTCTAGATGACTACAAACTCAGCAACCTCTTTGACCTTGGTCATAGCAACCTCTTACTACACAGGTCTCTGGAGGCAAGGGAAACAGAAGCAAAAATGAACTGTTGGAATTTCATCAAGATAGAACGCTTCTGCACAGCAAAGGAAGCAATCAACAAAACTAAAAGACAACCTACAGAATTGGAGGAGATCTTTCCAAATGACATATCAGATAAAGGGTTAATATCTAAAACCTATGAAGAATGTATCAAACTCAACACCCAAAAAAGTAAATAATCCAGTTGAACAATGGGCAGAAGACATGAACAGGTGACTCCAAAAAGATATACAGATGACTACTGGGAAGCCTGGGTGGCTCAGTTAAGCATGCGACTTCAGCTCAGGTCGTGATCTCCTGGTTTGTGAGTTTGAACCCCACATTGGGTTGGTTGCTGTCAGTGCAGAGCCCGCTTCAGGTCCTCTGTCTCTCTGTGCGCCTCCCTATCATCTCAAAAATAAATAAATTAATTAAAAAAAAAAGATGGCTAATAGATACATGAAAAGATGCTCAGCATCACTCATCATCAGGGAACCACAAATCAAAACCACAATGAGATACCACCACTTCACACCTGTCAGAATGGCTAAAATGAACAACTCAGGAAATAACACATGTTGGAAAGGATGTGGAGAAAGGGAAACCCTCTTTCACTGTTGGTGGGAATGCAAACTGGTGCAGCTACTGTGGAAAACAGTATGGAGTTTCCTCAAAAAGGTAAAAATAGAACTACCTTATGACCCAGCAATTGCATTACTAGGTATTTATCAAAAGGATTCAAAAATACTGATTCAAAGGGGCACGTATACCCCAATGTTTATAGCAACACTATCAACAATAGCCAAATTATGGAAGGAGCCCACATGTCCATCAACTGATGAATGGATAAAGAAATTGTGGTATATATTTATAATGGAGTATTACTCGTCAATCAAAGAATCTTGCCATCTGCAATGACGTGGATGGAGCAAGAATGTATCATGCTAAGTGAAATAAGTCAGAAAAAGACAAATACTATATAATTTCTCTCATATGTGGAATTTAAGCAGCAAAACAGAACATATGAGAAGGGGGAAAAATGAGAAGCAAAGTATAAGATACTCCTAACTATAAAGAACTAACAGGGTTAATGGAGGGGAGGTTGGTGGGGGATGGGCTAAATGGGTGAAGGGTATTGAGAACACTTGTTGGGATGAACACTGGGTGTTGTATGTAAGTGATAAATCACTAAATTCTACTCTTGAAACCAATATTACACTATATATTAGAATTTAATAAATTAGAATTTAAATAAAAACTTGAAATAAATTAAAATAAAGAAAAACTGAACCCAAGATGCTAACAAAGAGTGAGTTGGAATAGGGATGATAAGGTTAATTTAAATTCTTTTTTTTTTATTGGCAATATGCAATCACTGTTGGCTAATATAATCTGAAAGAAATGTATAAAAATCAAACATCATTTAAGAAATGGGATATGATTTGTCTATTTCAAACTATGTTTTTATTCTAACCATATTTTAATGCTTCTCTCTTTAAAAAAATTTTGTTTTAAATGTTTATTTTTCAGAGAGACAGACAGAATGTGAGCGGGAGATGGGGCAGAGAGAGAAGGAGACACAGAATCTGGATCATGCTATCAGCACAGAGCCAGATGTGGGGCTTGAATCACAAACGGTGAGATGATGACCTGAGTGGACATTGGATGCCTAACTAACTGAGCCACCCAGGTGCTCCACTCCCTTTTTTTTAAAACTTTTTTTAATGTTTATTTATTTTTGAGAGAGAGAGAGAGAGAGAGAGAGAGAGAGAGAGAGAGAGAGAGAGAGAGAGGCAGAGAGAGAGGCAAATACAGAATCCAAAGCAGGCTCTAGACTCCGAGCTACCAGCACCTAGCCCGATGCTGGCTCCAAGTCACAAACTGTGAGATCATGACCTGAGCCAAAGTCAGATGCTGAACCAACTGAGCCACCCAGGCACCCCAAAATTTCTCTCTTTTTAAAGATATTTTGTATTATTTAAGCATAATCAACACTGATAACATTGTTACCTAATGTAATAGTTAAGAATTCAAACAAAGTTTTAAATAATCAGGTCACTATATACGTATATATTGCATAGATGTCAAACAAGATTCAAACAAAATAATAATTGCTGTCATTCTAAGGATTTGGATTTTTGTGTACAGATTAAAGATCATGTGTTTATAACAGTATTATGAAAATATGTTATGCATATTCTAAAATATATTTGTTTACAGATATGATTCATATATGTATAGAGTTATTGTTTTTTGAAATCTGAGCTCAGACTTGTAAAGGCTACCATTATAATTCAGATATATTCCCTGAACTCAAGGAAATTATATTCTAGTAAGAAATCACACAATAGGGGCGCCTGGGTGGCTCAGTCCGTTAAGCGCCCAACTTCAGCTCAAGTCATGATCTCAAGGTTCGTGGGTTTGACCCTGCATGGGGCTCTGTGCTGACAGCTCAGAGCCTGGAGACTGTTTTGGATTCTGTGTCTCCCTTTCTCTGCCCCTCCCCTGCTTGCGCTCTCTCTCTCTCTCTCTCTCTCTCTCTCTCTCTCTCTCTCTCTCTCTGTCTCTGTCAAAAATAAATAAATAAACATTACAAAAAAAGAAATCACACAATATATCTATATAAAAGTATGTTAAATACACACACACACACATTCAAGCACACATATATTTGTTATTAACCACTTTGATGGTGGTTGAATGTTGAAATGATGGTGTATCTCGATTTTCTTCTATTATCACCCTCCCCACCCCACCCCCGCTTTCAGGGCTACTCTGACCTTGTATGTTACCTCTGGTACAAAAAGTTCACTGCTGCTCCTGGGATAGCCAGAGACTCGGCCTGGAGAAGCAAAGGCAACTACTATTTAAAGAAAAAGTCACAGCTTCATGCCAGGCCAGCGCATAGGCTGCATTTCAGGTTTTACTAGCCCACCCCACCAGGTACATTGGAGAGGTACACAAACCACAGTAGCACATGCTTGCCACCCTGCTTCGTAATTGTGCTCATGATGGGTTATTACTTAATACTTCTGGGACCTACCATACTCTTGATTCTAATACTTTGTGGGATTATTAACTTAGTGTCCAGAAAAATAAAATTTTATTTTTTTAATTATTTGCTATTGTAGAAATAGCTACAGGTATGATATATAATTTGGATAAAATAACTACAGTGACTTAGAAGTAACCAAACCTTGGGGTGCCTGGGTGGCTCAGTTGGTTAGGCGGCCGACTTTGGCTCAGGTCATGATCTTGCGGTCCGTGAGTTCTAACCCCGCATCGGGCTCTGTGCTGACAGCTCAGAGCCTGGAGCCTGCTTCATATTCTGTGTCTCCCTCTCTCTGACCCTCCCCTGTTCATGCTCTGTCTTTCCCTGTCTCAAAAATAAATAAACGTTAAAAAAATTTAAAAAAAAAGTAACCAAACCTTCATTATTCTGTTAATATGAATTTTAAAATGTAAGCAATGATTTAAAAGAAGAAAAAAATCTCTGTTTCACAATTCAATTTCCATTTTTTTTGTTTATTTAAATTTTAGTTAATATACAGTGGATTATTGGTTTCAAGAGTAGAATTCAGTAATTCATCACTTATATACAATACCCAGTGCTCATCACAACAAGTGCCCTCCTTAATACCCATCACCCATCTAGCCCATCTTCCTACCCACCACCTTCTATCAACTCTCGTTTGTTCTCTTTTGTTAAGAGTCTCTTGTGGTTTGTTTTTCCCTCTCTTCTCTTTTTTCTCACCTTCCCAAATGTTCATCTCTTTGTTTCTTAAATTCCACATATGAGTGAAATCATATGGTATTTGTCTTTCTCTGATTGACTTATTTTGCTTAGCAAAATACATTCTGGCTCCATCCACATCATTGCAAATGCCAAGATTTCATTCTTTTGATGGCTGAGTGATATTCCATTGTGTATGTGTATATATCATATATACACACACACGCATATATGTATTTTTATCCATTCATCAGTCGATGGATATTTGGGCTCTCTCCATAATTTGGCTACTATTGATAATGTTGCTATAAACATTGAATACATGTACCCCTTCAAATCTGTATTTTGGTAGACTTTGAGTAAATACCTAGTGGTGCAATTGCTGGATCATAGGACAGTTCTTTTTTTTTGAGGAACCTCCATTCAGTTCTCCAGAGTGGCTGCACCAGTTTGCAATGCCACCAGCAGTGAGAGAGGGTTCCCCTTTCTCTGCATCCTCACCAGTTTCCAGGATTATTTTAAATTAGAATTTTGGAGGACATTGGTCACAATGAATGTTTATGTTCATTAAAATTTGCCCTACTATTTGTTTATTATATCTGAAATTTCCTATCATATTCTGAGCTTTCTCAGAGGAGAAAGTTAGGAAGTCTTCTGGAATATAAATATGCTCAGAAGTATTGCAGTTTCCTAAGTAATTACTAGAGAAAATCCTAACAATATTTGGAGGGAATGGTAAACACAACTACCCAGTAGTATTGTTAGTGTCACTAATTAATACACTCAAACTTCTATTGGTCTTATAAAAATATCCCTTATCCAAAGTTAGAAAATTTTGGATACAGAAAGGAGAGCATCATTGTTTTTCATCAAAATATTATTTTCTCATTTTGAATATTGTGCTGTGTCTGTAAAGGTTTTGTACATATGATTCTATTTAGATGTAGTATATGATTATATACTAGTATTATAGTAGTATATGTAGATGTAGTATATGCATTAATTAAAAAAAATATTTTTTCAATGTTTACTTTTGAGAGACAGAGCATGAATAGGGAAGGGGCAGAGAGAGAGAGGGAGACACAGAATCCAAAGCAGGCTCCAGGCTCCAAGCTGTCAGCACAGAGCCCGGAGCTTGACCTCACAAATCATGAGATCATGATCTGAGCTGAAGTCGGGTGCTTAACTGACTGAGCCGCCCCAGTAAAGCATTATTTTTAATGCATTATATATTATTTAAATATTATAAGAAATTTTGATTTAAAAATTATTCATGCATCACAGAAACTAAAAGACTTAATCTTCTTTTAAAACTCACTTACCTTTAGTTGCTGATTCACCTTCACATTATTTTTACAAATAAGTTTTAGAATTATACTTTACAAATTTCCCTTGAAAATCATTTGCTCTGATTTACTGTAAAGAAGATGCCTATGAGTTAACATTTCCTGATTCATGAGACATAGGCATGCTCTTAAATGTTGCTTAAGGTAGTGATCTAATTTCTAGACTCCCTTAAGATAAGCAGATGTGTTTGTGAAAAAGAATCATTTATCTCTCCACTTAAGTGATTGAGAAAGGGATTGCTAGTTTGGTTTAGTATGTTGGCTTTTGTAGCATATTTAAGTGCTGGAATAGTTTCACCACTATGTCGCTGTTTCTTCTGGAAAGGAAAATCATTGTATTTTAAGGCTCAAGTGACATTCAGACTGTGAAAAAGGTTACCTTGACTTTGAAAGTAAAGGTTTAATCAAGAGGTGTATTCTGTTCTTGAGCAAGGAAACCAAATTCAATATAGAAAGAGGCAACTCTCTGTAAAATAAAATTTTAAAATTTTAAAAACTGTGAAATAAAATTTACTTTTATGCAATTTTACAAATGTACTATGCAAACAAAAATAAAATTAGTTTGCCAGAACTTGCATTCTGCCTTCTGCCACCAACTCAGTCCTGTAAAGGCATATCCCATGCCACTAATTTGGTCCTGTGTTGGGCTAACAGCTGCTCTCTTGACCCTTTTGTACAGTTCACGTTCTACCAAGAATCCTCCGCACCAGCCCCTCTGCCCCTGCTGCTGTCCCTTCACTACCAGCCACTCTTCAGAAGTGCGCGCGCATGACTTGCTGGCCTGTTATGTAAGCAGGAGGGAAGCCCTGGTTCTCTTGGCAGGAGGTACTTGAGTGAGGAGGTGTGTGTGTCCTTTTCTTTGATATTTAGCTGTTGTTCAACCAAGATTTTTGGTGGGTGTGTTCTTCATTTCAAACTAAAACCATCATTTTACAAGTGTATCCAGTTTCCTCTGATACTCAAAAGTGTGAGGGGAAAAAAATCGATCAAAATGGAATAGTAAACAGAATCAAGAATGGGAAATGAAAATTTAATCATGGACTATTTATCATCTTTTAATTTCTTGGTTATGCTGCTAACTTGGCCTTTATGGTCTCTGTAGTCACAAAGATTACACATGTCTTTGATATTATGCTGAAATAAATACCCCTAGGTAATGGGGTATGATCTTGAAACACTATTGCTGTTAGATTATACGTTGTTAGCACTTTGACACAAGAGGTACTTGATATTTCAGTCAATGATCGCTTCACTGAGCACTATTCTTTTCACCCTCTCATCATGTTGTAAACTGTTTTCTAGCTCAGGCAGGTAATAATTGATCTCAGTAACGTGGCTATGTACTTAACCACTGAGTAGCAACCAGATGTGAGGGTATATTTCCAGTAAAACACTTGAATACTGCCCATGGTGAAGTGAGTCTAATGTCAGTTCTACCCTTGATGTAACAGGTGCTCTTTGGTGAGCTGTACTCTTTTAATGAGATTATTTGTAAGCATAATGGGGAGTATGGAAATGTGCCAACTGAAGAGTCAATGGGAGAGGAATAATAGGGATAATGAGTGGCAGGGAGAGAGAAACAGGTAGACCAAGGAAATCAGGCACACTGAGAACTCTGTAAAATCAAGTGAGTGAATTATAGCTGCAAGAGGATGTCTAATGGTAACTTTTGATGTGTTTTATACTCAAGAGTGTGAAAGTCACTTTATGCATTCTATTTTTGATAATTAAGAGTAATTTATAGGTTTGCCACCTTTCCTTTCTCCAATGGCAAGCCTCCAGATCCTTTCTGTGCCGTCATTCTGTAGAGTGAAGTGACAAGGGAACACACATAAGCATGTTAAATTCTTAAGCTATTATATCAAATACATGTTTTCTGAAATGGCTTTGTTATATTTTTCTTAATTAACATACTTCTTTTTAGCAGAGATACTGAAGTTTATATCTGACTATAGTTTATGATTATGTATTTTCCTTATAAAAGTAAAAGGAAGAGTCTAGCTTTAAGAGAACCAAAGAATGGATATCTAAAATAATTATTTTACAATATCTATATTCATCTTCCTATCTCCTGGATGTTTATGCATATAAAATTATTGAGAAACATTTATTGGATCATCTCCTCAGCACTTTTATCTCTTCCAGATGGTTTTTCTTTAATTGTTGTTTGTCAAACTATGATCCCCTTCCCTTTCTATAATTCCAAATTGTGGTATGTTTCAAGCTGTTGCTAATTAGTATAGTTTTAAATTTTGAACAGTGGTTGGAGGAGGAGATTATATTGACAACAAATATCAGGAATAAAACCTGTTGCTTGACATCTATCAAGAAAAAATGGAAAACGTGTCTAGGATAGAGAAGCAATGCCAACATGAAGGAGGGTTTTGTTGTTGGTTTTGTCTGTTTTTAAATTTTTCTGCATGTTTGGTTAGTTTCAATAGAATTGGACGTTGAGACATAAAATCCTGCTTCCGATATTACATTAGAACTCTAAATGAATGACTTCATCTTCCTGAACTTTAGTTTCCTTTTCTTTAGAATGAAGATTATACTTATTTCATAGATTTGTAGGTCACACCTAAAATGAAGTACTCTCTTCTTTGATTTATATCCCAAGTGTATTTCTATTCACATGCTTCTGCCTTGCTCCACCTCCCCTCTGACCCATAATGCAATGACTCAACAGGAAATTCTCCATAATAACAATTTGACAGATGTCATCAACATTGGCTGTGCCCTCTGCTTTCATGAATGTGAGGCTCAGTTTATAACAGCACAATGCCATCAACATGTAAAACAGCACATTATGAAAAGATCAGTCAACATAGACACACACACACACACACACACACACATACACATACATACACATGTACTTTTCTACATGTCTTTATCAAGTAAAATATGTTTCACTTAAGGAGAAAAGAACAGGGGTGCCTGGGTGGCTCAGTCGATTAAGCATCCGACTCTTGATTTCAACTCAGGTCATGATCTCATGGTTTGTGAGCCTGAGAGCATGGAGCCTGCTTGGGATTCTCTCTCTCCCTCTCTCTCTGACCCTCCTGTGCTCTCATTCTCTCTCTCTCTTTCTCTCTCTCAAAGATGAATAAATAAATAAACTTTAAAAAAGGAGAAAGAATACCTAACATCTTATTAAAGGCATAAAAGTGTGATGATAAAAGTAGGCTAATAAAGAGTCTGTGGAGTCAGTCCTACTGCAGACTTCGCATACAGAATAATCTTGAAGTTAGATGAGGCCCTGTATGTAAATGATTCTTGTGTGTCATTTCCTAGGGCAGTATCGTTTTTTGTTGCTGTTATTGAATCAAGTATAAAGGCAAAACTCCTCAATTGTAGCTACAGTTTTCATGGGAAAGCCAATTACATAAAATAAGACTTCAGTTTCTTATGTTAGTAGTTAAAAATTGAAACTATAGACATCTGGGAAAGCTGCGTTGATATTTACTGCTAAATTGAGGTCAAAGTTGAACTAATTTTTCTCATCCTTTTTTTTTCAATATGCAACCGAGTAAAAGAATGTGTGCCATCTATATACATTCATTTTTTTCCAAGATAAAAATCAAATAGCTCATTGGTGTTTTAGAACAACAATTTAAGTTTTTTTTAATTAATAAAATTGGGAAGAAGAAACAGTATCCTTATATATAAAATATTTTCCATTTTTTAAAGGTTAATTTGACATGTTTTGCCACAAATTCACTGTTTTAAACCTTAAAAATAACTTGTAAGTAAAAATATAGTTAAGCTTTAGCTTTTGAAAAAATACAAAATACTACTGAGAATGGAATCCAATGATAGTATCATTTTTCCATCTATCCACATAACATTCAGTCTTTAAAGGTACTTGAGGGGCGCCTGGGTGGCTCAATCAGTTAAGCGGCCGACTTCGGCTCAGGTCATGATCTCACGGTCCGTGAGTTCGAGCCCCGCGTTGGGCTCTATGCTGACAGCTCAGAGCCTAGAGCCTGTTTCGGATTCTGTGTCTCCCTCTCTCTGACCATCCTCTATTCATGCTCTGTCTCTCTCTGTCTCAAAAATAAATAAACGTTAAAGGTGCTTGAATCTGCACATAGTAGCTTTAATTGAAAGGGATAAAGCATGTTATTAAATCTGGCAGACTAATTTATCATATGCATTTATAACAAGCCCTTCAGACCATTTCGTTCTTTTACCTGTCCAAAACCAACATGTTCCATAAGTTCATTAGACTTCTTTCCATATTATGTTTCCAAACAGGCACCATGAGATTAAATCTCAAAGAAACAAAAGAACGTATTGTCACAAAAGGAAGATAGAGTGCATGCTTTGGCAGCACATATACTAAAATTGAAATGCAGAGAAGATTAGCATGAGTTCTGTTCAAGGATGACACCAAATTTGTGAAGCATTCCATATTTAAAAAAAAAAAAGGAAGAGGGATATTGGAACTATATCAGCTTAATTTTCAAAACCCTTTTGATCAAATAACAATTCAAGTTTGTAAATTTATCTCTGAGCTTAAATTTACATACAAATATGAAGTCTTAATACTGAAAGTGCATTTTCACATTAAAAATGCCCTTTAAAACTTTTTAAATGACATTAAAATCTTTAGATATTTTTTAAGGAAGAAAAAGATCAAAGCACCTGTGTCGTTTCTTCCATTGGCATGTTGACTCAAATTGCTGTAAACTTTCCTATTTAGGTGAATCATTTTATAGAATTCTGCATAAAACCCATTATCAGAATTTAGGAAGAAAAGAAAATTTCATTGAGGAGCAATAATTGGCACATTTTCAATGACTGGATATGATAACAAATGAGACCATCAGACTCATTTGTCATGGAATGTCATCATCCACCCTCATATTCCTATTTATTCCCCTTACTGCTGCCTCTTGCTAACTGTGGGAGGACAGCCCCTGCATATGGAAAATCCTGAGGTATGTGGGCAATGGCGGCTTTGCAGTTATACAGAATCATTTCAGCAAATAAAATGGCATGAGCAGTATTTTCAAGCATGGTCACAATGTAATATTTAAAATGCTTCTATTTTTGTTCTTTTCATTCATTTATTCAGATTAATTTTCTCACAAATACTATTATCCTGAGCACTCTGATAGATGTTGGCATATAATCAGAAAAATGAGGCAAAATACCCATTTCTATGGAGCATCTGGTTGCCTGCTGTCCCCATGTATGCTCACTCTGTCCTATTAGAAGTAGGAAAATCATTAAAATGATCTTTTTTTCCTGACTTATTTATAATAATATAGTTTTTACAAGGATAAAATGACTTTATGTAGATGAGACATTTAAATTCCTTTCTTGGTCCGTGTTAAGTGTTAAAAACAAGTGTTTTATATCATTATAATTAACTCTTTATCAAGGATTTGTTGATGAAGATAATACAATAATTTTAAATTTTATCTTTGATAACCTGTTACTTCTTCTTTTGATTTTCACAAAGAAAAGTTGTTTACCTAACCTAATCTAACATTCACCATTAACATTACTTTATTGTGGGAATTTTTTTTAAATGCTTTTCATCACACGGAAAAGAGCTAGAAGTTTCAGATCTTCACAGAGCAAATTAGACAATAAAAAAGTATATCTACTCCAAAATGCTTAATATTGAGGCATTTTAAAGTTCAGAGCAAACTGTGCCAAATGTTTATTTTCTTAAATTACTTGAGAAATCATTTTTCAGGTGGTGTTTTCAATAGGTCAGACCCATCAGCAGCCTGAGGCAGTCCCCAGGGGTGCTGGTCCCATGGCTCTGGGGAGGGATGGGGGACACTGCACCATGAAGCTGTACAGCCTTAGTGTCCTGTACAAAGGTAAGCCCAAGGTGGTGCTGCTCAAAGCCACATACAACATGTGCTCCTTCAGCTTCTTCCAGAAGTCCAGTGATCAGAAAGTCATGACCCTCACAGATCAATGGGCTGTGGAGCACTCAGCATAAGGCAGCAGAGCTTCTGTCCAAGAACAAGAATATCTGTGCCGCGTCTACGTGTGAAACCACAGTCTTGCAGGAGTGGTCATTGCAGATAGTGAATTGCCGCCCTGCATGGCTCTTACCTTTCTAGAGAAGGTACTAGAAGAATTCTCCAAGCAGGTGGAAAGTCTAGAGTGGCCTGTCGGATCTCTTGCTACCATCCACTAAGTAGCCCTTAGATGGCAGCCCCAGTAGATACAAGAACTGCTGAGAAACTAACCCCATGACTAAGGTACAGGATGGAGCTGGATGAGACCAAAATCAGGCTGCACAACACGATGGAGTCTCTGTTAGAGCAAGGGGAGAAGCTGGGTGACCTGGTGTCCAAATCCCAAGTGCTGGGAACAGCCTAAAGCCTTCTATAAAATGGCCCAGAAAGAGAACTCGTGCTGTGCAATCATGTGATGGCATTGTGCAGAGGCTCCTGTGCTGAAATGCCCCAGTCATTTGCATCAGCACTGCAGCCCAGAGAAACAGAGCCACTGTGGGAAGATCCACGTAGAAACGCTCTCATTTTTCTCTTTAGATCCACTGGCAGGACCTAAGGGGTCATGGAAGGGCCTGTAACACTTCAAATTTACATGTCTGGTAATTTTTGGAAAGATCCATGTGGGGTCCTCAGAGGTGTATTATTGGGCCAAATGAAGCCATAAACTCTGAGTGATTAAAAAATTTTTTTGAACAAATAAATCATGCTTTATTAAAAAAATGAACTTCAGCCATCACAGCAAGATCTTCACACACACACATTTGAAACAAGGATTTTCTGCTGTGACTGAATAAGTTTACAAACATGCAGTATCAATACCAAGAAATTAAAAAAAAAAACCTGTTTTTTATTCCTGATACAGTATGTCTAACAAATTGACAATTGACATGGAAAACATAGTATTTAGCCAAGTTATTCTATCAACAGTGTTAGCCTGCCTAGATAATTCAAGTTCTAAAGACCTCTCTTCAATAACAGATGGCCAGTGATGGTCTGAGCAAAATAGTTAAATTCCCCAAGCAGTGCTCTTGGCTTAGCCAATGTATACACTGTCTTAGTTTCTTTGGAATAAAAATTTACCCAATGGAATTTTACAAGTCTGTAGATAAAGTAGATTTCCCAAGAGTACCATATTTTCCTGATTGGATCCAGAGCAAAAAATCAGATACAGCTATAGGGATGTTGCATATAGAGTCTTTGTTCTCTGTACTTCAATTATCACCCAGAAGTTTTCTGACTTTATTAATTTGATGAGCCATAAGTTTAACAACTCATCAAATTTGCAGCTTTGTGGGAACTTCTTTCTGGATTTCTCCATAAAAGAAAGAGAAGGAAATTATTGGAATCATTTTTATAAAGTTGTGATTTTTCCCTAAGCAATATTATTTTAAGTGTAATTCTCCCCCAAGCCCTCCAGAATCAATTACAGGTATGAAGGAGTTCAAATGAGCACCAAAAATAAATGTACAAGCAAAAATACTAAGGTAAGGAAGATTACCTGGGTCTTTTGAAAGGCCAAGAGTTAAGTTATGGGATGTTTAAGATTTAAGAACAACTATATAGGATGTTCAGAAACCATCTTCTGTCTTTACAGGGTATCTGAGTGGCTCAGTCAGTTAAGCGTCCTACTCTGTTTTGGCTCAGATCACAATCTCACGATTCATGAGTTTGAGCCCCCACATTGGGCTCTGCACTGACAGTGTGGATGGAACCTGCTTGGGATTTTCTCTCTCCTCTCTCTCTGTCCATACCCCACTTGTGCACACTCTGTCTCCAAATAAATAAACCTAAAATTTTTTTTAAAAGAAATCATATTCTTTCTTTAAATATAACATTTATTTAGACATAATTCATGATAAATTTAGCATTATCTTTAATATTAGAAATATTTAATTCATATTTTTTCTGCTAAATGACTTTTTAAAATTAAGTTATGAATACTAGAAAGTATGATATTATAACTCATTCCATTCTACATAACAGTTTCAGACTGTTAGAAAAGGTAAGGAAGGTTGATTTATGAAGTGAAGTACCTGGGAGCACAGATGGAAGCATGCATAGATATATATGTGCAGTATAGGCTTTAGTATTTGATACAGTTAGTAAAACAACTGTAAACATTTTTATTTAGTTTGTATTCTAATCAAATACTGTAGACAAAAATGTAGATTTCTGCACAAATTCTACTTAAATTTTTAAGTACCTGAAATTTTAAATTATTTTTATTTTGGAAAATGATTTAAAACAAATTTCCAGAGAGATATTTCTTGCTTAATTCCTCTGGATGGATATGTGTAAAAGCACTGAAGGAGATGAGTGTATTAGAATCACATAAGGCATATCAGGGTCTCATTTATAGACATCTCTCTGCCCTCAGCATGACTGTTGCTCTTCCCTAGGAATGCAGAGTTCATCAAACTTATATGGATCAAGGAGCTAAGATGGTCCTTTACTCAGGACAAATTTCAATTTCTCTTATTTTCTGTGTATACTTTAAATCATGATACCAAAGAATACAGTCCTTGTGAAACATGTGAAGATTTTTGATGATCTCACTACACAATCTATACTGCCATAATTTTTCCTCAGTGCTATTTCAGTCTTTCTCATATATATATGTATGTATGCATACATACATACATATTTGGGAATACAGTTACCTTCTGTTTCAATCAGTACTTCAACAATGAGCAAATGCTATGGTTCTAAATTTAGCCATGAGTCAAAGAAAAAAAGGGAAAATGAGGATTATTTAAAGACTTGACAATAGCAGTACATAGATACTAAATAATTCAGCAACAAGTAATGTATTTATAATAAACACACACAGGCATATGTATGTCTATATAATCATAAACAAGGCAAAATTTATTTGGAACATCTGGTTGCCTACTGTGCACATGTGTATTCTATTATGTTAGAAGAAGGAAAATCAGAAAAATAGGTATTTTTCCTGATTCTTTATAATAACAATAATAATAATATAATTTAAATGTATGTGTATACTCTATGCATATTATATCTAGATTCTAGATAATGAAGGGGAAAAAGCCCATTTGTACTTAAATTACTAATGCTATAGGCATTGTATCTGTGTTGAAACAGATATTCGTACTTGTCAGCATGACCTATGCAATAATATGACCTTTCTAATAATCTTGGTAATATTACCACACTGTGAGTGGGGAGAGACTCAGGTGGCTTGAGATCTACTCCTAGTTCAGACATTTTCTATACAGGAATAGACAAATCACTTACTCTCTGGTTTAATTCTCATTATCAGGCCAAGTGTGAAGAAAAAAAGTGAGATGAAAAAAAGAGCTGAAGCCAAAACCAATGGTAGGAATTGAATGAGGAAAGGGGAAACAGTGCCTATGCTTGCACCTGATAATGTTGAAAATAGTTGTGAACAAAGCAAAGTAAACTGATGGTAGTAGAAGGCATTCAGTTCTGTTCTTTAATTCTATGTGACTCGGCCAAAGGGTGCCGAGATAGCTGGTAAAATATTATCTGGATGTGTTTGTGAAGGTGTTTCTGAAAGAGATTAGCATTTGAATCAGTAGACTGAGTAATGAAAATCACTCCACCAATGTAGTAGGCATCATCCAATCTGCTGAGTGCCTGAATTGAATAAAAATGTGAAGGAAGGGCAAATTCTCTTTTTCTTGCCTTGTGCTGGGACATCATCCTTCTCCTACCCTTAGACATTGGAGTTTCTGGTTCTTATACCTTCAGGCTTGAACTGAATTATACCAAAGGTTTTTCTTGTTCTCTAGCTCATAGATGACATGTTGTGGCATATCTAGGCCTCCATAATTTCATGTGTCAATTCCTGTAATTTTCTCTTGTATCTCTTTATATATCCTAATGATTCTGTTTCTCTGGAAAACCCTAACAAGTATATACATTAGTCTTGAGAAGCAGAGTGCTGCTGCAACATATAGCTAAAAAGTGCAAGTGGTTTTAGAACTTAGTAAATAGGTAAAGGCTAGAAGGCTTTGGAGTTACATGCTAGAGTAAGACAAGATTTCTGTGAAAGGACCATTAAAAGCAACTCTGGTGAGAATGCAAAGGAAAAAAAGGAGAGCTACAGAGAAATTCTCAATCATCTTAGAGTATATACCTAAGTGGTTGTGAACAGAATGTTGGTAGAAATATGGATGGTATAGGCCATTCTGATGAGGTTACAGACAGAAATGAGTAACATGTTATTGGAAATTGGAGAGAAGGTGATTCTTTGTTATAAAATGGCAGAGTTTCGCTGAATTGTGTTCCTGTCCTAGTGTCTTGTGGAAGGTTGACCTTGAGAGTGATGAAATTAGATATTTGGTGAAGGCAATATCTAAGCAAAGTGTTGAAGGAGCAGCTGGTTTCTCTTGAATGCTTATAGTAGAATGTGACAAGAAAAATGATTTTAGGATGGAATTCTTAATAAAAAAGCAGAACTTAAAAATTTCAGAAGTTCTTAGCCTATCCATATTGAAAGGAGTAAAAAAGTCTTGTTTAGGAGAGAACATGAAAGATGTGGCCAAATTTGGTAAAGGTATTAATTGGCCATCTCAACAGAAGCCAGGAGCTACTAATCAAGACAGTGATGATTTGATGAGGTACAGGTGGAAACTAAGGCATTAATGTGTGATGTTTGTCATCTTAGGGCTGTATGGGACAATGACAGGTTGCTCAGCAGCTAATTCCTCTAATACCTGGGCATCTAATACCTGGGTATCTCATGGTATACTATTAGTAACTTCTATAAAATTCTTTAGGAGCTGCAATCTCAAGGTAGAACCTAATTGTAAGGGAGTTAGATTATATGATATAATTAACAAATCTCATTTGTCAATGTCAGGACTCTCATAGGACAAGAGTAGAACTCTGAAATCTGTGATGGGGAATATGGATTGACAAGTCTGCTAAATTTGAATTCCTAAATTCCACTGAATTCATTATTTCAGCAGAAGCTGCCTGCCTCCTTCCCCCTTGTTAGAGAAAGGCAGTCCCTTCCTTGAGTGGTAAAATTGAAATGACCCACTTGAATCAGACACAGAGATGGAGCTTGTTTCCATAAAAGAACCTTCCTTACTTCCCTCATTGCTTCTAAGACAATTACAAGTTCAGGATTAAGCACAAACCAAAAAGAAAGTAAAATCTCTGTTCTAAAAGGAAATAGCTTATACATTAAAGGAAGTATAGAACCCAGCTAATGTCTGCTGGCCATGACCTGTCAACATAGATCTTGAGGGTTGGGAAATATGGTAGGTTTTTTTTGTTTTTGTTTTAGTTTATTTATATTTATTTTTGAGAGAGAGAGAGAGAAAGAGCATGAGCAGGAGAGGGGCAGAGAGAGAGGGAAAGAGAATTCCAAGCAGGCTCCACACTCATCATGGAGCCTAACATGAGGCTTGAACCTAGGAACTGTGAGATCACGACCTGAGCCAAGATCAAAAGTTCCACACTTAACCAGCTGAACCACCCAGGCACCCCAGGAACTATATTTTAATAGGAGACATCCAAGGGTTGGGAAATAGGTTTTAATAGGAGACATTTTACTTACCTTGGGGAATTTATATCCATTATAAGGACTCCTAAAATATCCTAATAACCTATTAAATTGACTGTTTGAATCCTCCACTCAATTATCTTAAATTAGGAGTAAATGTTGTTACTTCCTTTACATAGTGGTGAGGATGAAATCAGAAGACTCTGAGAACATGGGAAGGTAAAACAGATTTAACACTTATGAGCTAAGAACCCAGTACAAGTCTATAATTTTCAGAATAGCATAGATAATACCCTCATCAATCGCTTAAGGAATGAATTGAGGGGGTGCTATGGTCCTAGTAAGAAATGTTCTTTGCTAGGAACACCTAGTGGCTGTATTATTGGAACTGTCCATTTTGAGGGATGTTTTACCATATCATCTTGGCATATTGTCAAGCAGAATAGGAAGGATCCATGTGAAATTGGAACATCACAGTCGAGCTTTGTACCAAGCAGATCAAGTGCATATTTAAATTACGTGAACATGTAATTCTGATGCCTATGTCACTTATCTCTTTATACAAATGACTTTCAGCTTATACTTAGGAATTCATGGATGTTGTCTATAACTGATAAAGTAGGATGAATTTCAACCCACTCACAGATGGATTATTGCAATATGTTTGTGTTAGGTGAGAAGGAACTGATGCCTCATTATAGCCCTACAAAGGGGAAATACTAAAGTGCAGTTACAAAGGACATCGTTTCAGTAAGCAAAACTGTGTGCGGTCACTTAGTCATCACTTTCTAGGGATGAGAAGTGCCCAGAAGAATGAGTATACATGACCTCCAGGACAGAGGTAAAGGTCTGATTGATTTATCTCGATTTGGGAAGGGGGAAAAAAAACTTAGAAGGTAAAAATAAGTCAGAGTTCTGGGGAAAGACATATGGATAGACCCATAGCAGTGAGCAAAGGCATGTGGATCTTTATTTTTTATGTAATGCATATAAAAGTGACTGACACCGTGACTTTCAATAAGCCTTCTTCTTATCCCACCCAAGTTTGGGCAATGGTCCACGGACACCACAATCATGTGAAAAATGGAATCAGTGCATGGGTGCCATAATAAATGCACTTGCACTTGTAGGTGCAAGCTAACTAGCTAACTCAACTAGCTAACTGTAACTGCTACTGCCATACAATTAACCTGCCAGTAGTCGACACCAGTGACAGATTTTAGAATATCATCATCCTTCAAAAGGACTGGTTATGTACTTAGTGTCATGTCACCTATTTCAAACACCTTCCCACCCTCCCCTCAGAAGGGGCAGCAGTGCATACTCACTGGAATCCATACTTGATCTGCATATGAATTTCTCTTTCCTTCACCTAGTCTCTCTGTCATCACCATCATACACCCTTTTACTCTCTTACTGGCTCTTCTTCCTTCCTACCTTGTTCTCCTTTTCCCTCAACCCAGCACCCTAGTATTGTACTACCTCATAAAGTAGTAGCACATAGCTTTTACCTCAGGCTCTGTGTGCTGTGGAACCTAGAGTGAGACAATGAGTACACGAAAATTTTAATCATTCTTTGTCTAACATCCATATCAAACCATTTATTTCACGCCACCATTTTTCTCTTTCAAGTTATTTTGACAACACTTCTGTAGTCTATTTGGCATTCATAATTATCTTCCTACAACTCAAATATCATAGTCATCCTACTCAGAAACTTAAAATCGTATGGCTGCTCATTTTTGCAGGTTAAAACTCAGAGTTCACAGCCGGGCATGCACAGGCGTCCATCCTTCAGAATAAGCTCAAGTTAACCTCACAGACTCTTTTACCCCATCAGTGACTCTGAGCCTTACCCCCAGCTTTAAACTTTGTCAGCCATTTTATTTCCTTTGTCTAAAAAAGCCTGTTATATTTACAATTCCTTGGTACCTACTCTGTGATTTTTCACAACTTATCTTAGATCTAAGAAAACAAAAATGTTAGTTGGAAGCCCAGGTAACAGGATGTGACATATACAAAGAGATTACAAATGAGGGAAAATACAGAAGATTTATAAGTATATTAGTGCCTTACATATTTCAAAAAACTCCAAAATTGGAAGTGTTTTAAGTATATTAAGGCTGATACTAGGGGATAAGTACTAATTATCTATTTAGGCCCCAGAGTATGTAGCTCTGAACCAATACAAAAAATACTTTTTGAATGTCAAGGTGTTAGTCAATCAGTTTACAAAGTAAAACTCAGTGAGATTACGTACATTGTGTGTTGGTTTCTGCAAATATTATATATGTAATTTAAACATATATATCATATTATTTATAATGCGTATGTAGAAAGACACACACACACACACACACACACACACACACACACACACACAGAAAGGAGATGGTGGGAGGTTTCGCAAGGAGGAAAGTACGTTAGAAGAGCTGTGTTGCCTCTCTGATCGTTAGCCCTGAGAGACCAAATCATCTCTCCATATTCTATAATGATTTGTTTCTGACAAGAAGCCTGAGACCCTTCTTTTTCTGACTTATTTTCTGAAGCAGTCTAACAAAGTCTCATAGTTCATGCGTCCCGACCATTGGTGAGTCTGAAAGAGAAGAAGGAACTTGACAGTACACATTACTAGAAACATTTATATTGTTGCTTTTAAAACAAACTAAAGTAGCCTTTCTGCATACCGTGTTGTTCTACGTGCCCACTGTAACTTAAAGGTAAACTCTCACAATGTCTGGAGCCCTCAATCTCTTGCAAATGAAGGAGGAGTCTGTCCTCAAATTCCTTGCAGCAGGAACCTACTTAGGTGGCACCAACTTTGACTTCCAAATGGAAACAGTACAGCTACAAAAGGAAAAGTGATGGCAGCTATATCCTTCTGAAGAGAACCTGGGAGAAGCTTCTGTTGGCAGCTTGTGCTATTGTTGCCACTGAAAACCTGGATGTCAGTGTCATATCATCCAGGAACACTGGCTACTGAGCTATGCCAAAGTTTGCCACTGCCACTGGAGCCACTCATGTTGCTGGTGGCTTCACTCCTGGAACCTTCACTAACCAGATCCAGGCAGGAGCCCAGACTTCTGGTGGTTACTGATCCCAGGGCTGACCACCAGCATCTCATAGAGACATCTTATGTTAACCTACCTACTGTCACTCTGTGTAACAGACTCTTCTGCACCGTGTGGACACTGACATCACTTGCTACAACAAGAGAGCTTACTCAATGGGTCTGATGCAGTGGATGCTGGCTCGGGAAGTTTGGCACATGCGTGGCAACATTTCCCGGGAACCCATGGGAGGTGAGGCCTGATTTCTACTTCTACAGAAATCTTGAAGCGTTTGAAAAGGAAGACCAGGCTGATGCTGAAAAAGAGGGATTTCAGGGTTGAATGGACTGCTCCAGCTCCTGAGTTCACTGGTACTTAACCTAAAATCAGAGACTGGTGTGAAGGTGTGCAGGTGCACTCTGTGCCTATGCATCAGTTCCCTCCTGAAGCCTGGGACCCTCAGCCTGCCCCCTGAGGACTGGCCTGTGGATCCCACTGCTCAGGATACTGAATGGAGAGAGACAACCACTGAGTGGTCTTAACCTGCTCCTCCACAAAGGCAAACAAAACAGAAGTAAGGTTGGCAGAAAATACAATTTCTAAAAAACATAAAATAAATAAAACCAAAGGCACAACAAATAATCATCTGTTTGAGCAATCCCATCTCTTCACTCAGGAAATAAAGTAACAACAACAATAGTAGTAATAGTAGCTGCAACAGTCTTAGTACAGAACCAGCAAGAGTTGTAATATTCCTTGTAAGAATGTAAGAGTAGCAGTAAGTGACTCATAAGGGAAAGAAATTGTAGATTTCTTACAAAATAGGAGATGATGTTTCTTTCTGACCTACAGCAGTCACCCATTTAGTGAATGAGTAGGAAGAAAGGAATGATTATTCCTACTGGAGACATTTATTACAGAAGTTAATTGTCACAAATTGTTTCACACAATATGCTAATGAATAAGTCCGAGAATAAAAAGTCTTGCAAATTGTTAAGTCAGACACTGTGAGAATCTTTTATCTCCATAGAATGAAGAGTTAGTGCTACAGTGAAAAAAAAAAAAAAAAAAAAAAACATTATTAACAAGTTATAAAGTAGAGAATTTGGCTTTTTTCATTTTATTCTGAGCAGTTGACACCTGCTTTGTTACTAGTTCCCCCTGTTCCTGATCGTCCAGACATCCTACACATCCGTCAGTCTAAAAGTTACCAGGATGACAAGTGAAATCAACCTAGCAAATGTATTCAGTAGCTTCTTCCATATGATATTCAAATTAAATCATAAACTGAAGAAGCAATACACTGAGGTTTTCATTATAATTCTAAGATTAAATGGAACTTTGCTAATTTCTCTTTATGCACAATCCATTTACACACTGTCGTATTGTGTTGGAGGCATATTTACTTATTTTTTGCTGTGTATATATACTGTTTCAAAGCTTTTTCAATGGGCTCCTACTCCAACACAGTGATAGGGGCACCATAGACATAATTTTTTATAAATGACTAAATCCATAAAATGTCTAATACTATGTGCTTTGCACTATGATACAGGAACACTTAGGACATTCTCAGCATATTCCAACTCCCTGTGGTCACTTCTACTCAGAGACCAGATCTTATTTACTAGATGCTCAATTCTTTTTTTTTTTTCCTCACTTCAGAGTAGTATTTCTACATAATCACTTTCAGCTCTTTTCAAGATTCTTTTTAATCCTATTCGTGTCCTAAAGAAGCAAAATTCTTAGTTTTTCTTCTCTTCAACCATAAGATTTTCCTTTGAATGGCTCTATCACCTCCAATAGTCAGGCAATGAAGTGAGACTTTCCATAAGGTAGCTGCATATGGAGTATCATCCAAGTTGTTTGAAATTTTGAATGACTCAGGAAAACGTTAGTAGTCTGAGGCCAATTCACTGACTCTTAATACCTTGAGTGGGGGAAGAGGGTAAGGGATTGAAGGGGTCAGAATGCAATTCTCATATTCTCTTAGGGACAAAAAGATAGATCCCATTCTCCCATTTTGACAATTGTCAGAAGAAGAAGAAGAAGAAGAAGAAGAAGAAGAAGAAGAAGAAGAAGAAGAAGAAGAAGAAGAAGAAAAAGAAGCAGCAGCAGCAGCAGCAGCAGAATTTCTGGAGAGAGGAAGATAGTTTGTGTCCTAATCTCAAAACACCAGAGAAAGCAAGTTCTATTTGTAGTTCTTCAAGGTAGGTATGAAAGTAAATCTAAGAATAGCTTTGAGTTATCCTGCCATGCTCACATGAAATATGATTGTGTACACAGCTTTACATGTGGTTCACAGGATAGGGTTAATATATGGCTAATGACTGAGACTCTTGAACTGCTCTCATGGTCTTTCAAGTCTTTCATCTGGAAGCATTTAAAAATGAGATAAAGCTTATTTACAACTTTAGGTAACAAAAGATTACATAGGGTTCTTTGGGGACTGTTGCAGACTGTAAGTCTGGAGTTCTCTTTTATCCAGCAAGAGAGCGGGTGCAGAAGTAAAAACGAGAGAGACTAATGTCTGGGAGGAGACAAGAGCTCCAAACAGGAGTTTCATCTTCGTATTGAGCTGTCACGATCTTACACACATGGTGAACGTGCAGAAAACTATCAGATAGTAATCATTAACTTGTGTAAGAAGCAAAGGGTCGGGGAGTTGGGGGGGGGAGCAAGTGGAGTTTCAAGTTGTGATCAAAGTATATTGGCACCAGATGGAAAGTAGTTTCCTGCAGATGATATAAAAAGTTACTCGTGATGGCATTATAGTATCTCGCTAACTAACCTCGGGTGCTTTCCCCGCCCTATAGCAGCGATCCACCCTAAGCTTTTTTTTTAACCCATTTATGTAAGTATAAGGAATTCTTCAACCTATTTCCCCACAGGGGACATACCTAAGATACAGAGGTCAATTATTAGCAACAGAGGAAATGGCAGTGGGTGGGTAGGGGTATTACCAGGGTTCAGAGCAAGACTACCATAGTATGCATAGGTTTCAAATTTTTTTTGATGCCCTCACTCTGTATTAATACTTCTAGTCTCAATAAAACCATAATAGTGATAAGACTCATAAAAATGTTTTATCCTTTTTTGAAAACTCTAAATTAAGGTATGAAGTATAAGGTACATGCCCATCATGGGGCTTAAACTCACAACCCCAAGATCAAGAGTTGCTTACTGTACCCAGTGAGCCAGCCAGCTGCCCCTAAATGAACTTTGTGAAACTAACGTTCACGTCTCTTCTTTTGTGAAGAGTTTATTAGACAGCTGTAGCATAATTAGGCCAGCTCAGCATTCGAACAGGTTTCTCATTTCGTCTGCACTGTAAAGTGAGCATGGTGAGGGAACCTAGTGATACCCATTTGGGAGAGGGATTGAGGATGTACTCACTCTCTCTCAGAACTCAAATTTCAAGTTTCCTCAAAGATAGTTTTAAAATAACACTTCAAAGAGATGATATAGCAAACATTGCTGTAAGATGTTATGGTTGACTAAAAATTTGAATTTGAAATGGAAATCAAGTTCATTCATGGAATCCTCTGAAACTAATAATATATCATTTTAACGGCAAAGTGTCTAGACACCTAATGTCAGCCCAGATGATGATAATTTTAGTGTTTTATATCAGTCATATTCATAAATATAATTATACTTTTCTGGCCATAATTGAGTATGTTAAACAAGAAATCTGATGACTTGAAAAGAAATATTGGAAAGCATCTCAGGTAAAAAACCAGTTTACATTTTTTTATTTAGGGAAATATGTTAAAAATCTGGAATAATGCATAAAACTTTTAATGTTTTTAACACACATTGATTTGCCTAATATAATCCAGCTTGAACAAGTGTTAGTTCATTGACTATACCTTCCTCAGATGATTTCCTAATAAAAGTGATACAGTTGGCATTTGCCACTATATCCCTTGCTAATTCCATTCTCTTCCCCTTTGCCTTGAAATAACCAGTATCTTGATGATAGTATTTATCTCTCCAGACCATTTATTTATAATGTCATTATGTATGTATGTGTATCAATCAGAAAAAATAGAATCGCTAATAGGTGAAATGCGATGGGGTTTAATGTAGAAAACAGGGCAGCAGGGTGGGAAGAGCTAAAGTCAGAGAATCTGTGAAAAAGCCATTCTATGTTCATCCCTTTCAATTTCGCTGTCAACCTAAAACTGCTCTAAAAATGTAGCCTTTAAAAAACAGTCATTATTGGGGTGCCTGGGTGGCTTAGCCAGTTAAGTGTTCAACTCTTGATTTCGGCTCAGGTCATGATCCCATGGTTCATGAGATTGAGCCCTGCATCAGGCTTTGCACTGATAGCACAAAGGAGCCTGCTTGGGATTCTCTCTCTTGCTTTTTCTCTGCTCCTCCCCTGCTCATACCAGCATGCACACTCTATCTCAGTCTCAAAATAATAAATAAACTTTAACAAATAATAAAAAAAATAAATTTAAAAAAATCATTATCAGAGTTAAACTGAAGCCCTGGAATAAACATGGAGGGGGAGAGTTGCCAGTCGTGGGAGACCTAGAAGGGGAAGCCTGAGCTGCTTGCTGGTCCTGTGGTAGTCGTCAACAATTGACCTCTTGGCAATCTAAAACTGCCGGTTGCCTCTTCATTTCCAGCTTCTGAATCTGTGGACGCCTCTCATTGGTGCACTTGAACTTGACACATAAGGGGAAGGTTATTCTGGGAAGTGTTCAGGGTTCAGTAGGGTGATGGTGGTGCCAAGCCACAACAGAAAGCACAGCACAAAGTGCCTCCACAAAATGAATGCAGAGTGTTTTTTTTTTTTTAACTTACATATTGGTCTCATAATGTTCATATCCTACTTTAAATATTCTCTGTAGAGGCTCCAAGACTTATCCATGTGCACTTTAACATTTGCCAAGGGTGATTTTATTTCATTCCTTTTAATCATTTTACCTTTTATTACTTTTCTTTTCCACTGCCTACGGACCATGTTATACTTTTGCATATACTACCACGTAGTAGCCTTATAAAGGGTACATCCTTATAAAGGGTATCCTCCTAACATTTTTCTAGGTTTTTTTCTAGGATTTATTACATATTCATTACAAAAATGCTTTACTCTAATGAAAGTTACCTAAATTATTATAGATTAGAATAATATCACATTCATTTTTGTATCTGTTGAGATCATAATTATTTTCTCCTGTAACTTATGCAGTGAATTGTGTTAATCAGTGTTCTGATGATAAAATTTCATGGCTTTTTTGGGGTAATACTAAGGATAAAGAGATAATGTGGCACAAGCACACACACACATACATGCACACATATAGAATTTGTATATAATATACATAAATTACTTAAGCATCTGGATTCATTAGGGGATATTTAAGATATTTATACTTTCATTTCAACAAAATAGGTTTAAATTATGTTTTTTGAGTCCTTATGTGTTACTGAAGTGAATGCTACAGTAGATTACCCTCTTCCATTTGATAAGAAAGACTGTATAAGACTTTACGTGCTTCATTAAAAGTTGCTAAAATTCAATGCTTAAATCATTTTGGGGTAGTACACTTATTGTGTCTTTACTGTGGGAAAATTAGGGTTTTTATGTTTAATATTCCTTCATTTTTTCAAACATTTTTAAAAATGTAGTCAATTTGGTAATTAGTGTTTTCCACAAAATTAAAAATTTATATTTTGGAATGCTGGGACAAAGTAAATATACTGCTTTAATCTCTTTCTCATTTACAATTTGTCTCCTTTTTTTTTATTCCTGACATTATTAAGTATGTTTTCAATTTTATGCTGAACTCTCTCAACTGAGGTTTCCACCTGGTATTGTTTTTTTTTTCAAAAACCTGCTTAAAACTTTTTCTTTATGGTTGCTATTACTTTTTGCTCTTCTCTTTGTTGTCCCATTCACGCTATATTATTTGGTTTAGCACTTTCTAAGTTTTTAAACTACATTGTCTTCTTTGTAATTCAGAAAATGTCTGACTCCAACTTATATATATTGAAGTTATAAATTTCCTTCCACTTAGTGCATTAACTGTGAAATGTAGTTAGGGATTGTAGTATTTTATGTGCTGTTCAGTTTTGAATATTTTATAAGAGGCAATGTGATTATTTCTTTGACCAGGTGTTAGTTAGAACCATATTTTCTAATTCTTGAAAAAATACAGATTTCTTTAAAGCTTTATGGTATTTCTTGCTATTATTTTGTTTAGAGAGATATGATCATAGATTATTATTTTGCATATTCCTTTTGTATTTTATAAATCTATAAAGGTATGTTTATATAAGACTACAAAATTAAGCTTATATTATGTTGTTTAAATCTTCTTTACTCTCTTTCCACTCTCCCTCCCTCACCCCTTCTCTCTCTTCTTCTCTGCTTTTCTCTCCCTTTCTCTCTCTTTCTTTCTCTCTTTCTCGTTTTCTGCTTCATATGTCAGTGTAGAGCTAACTGAAATGTATAAACATTCATGGTGTTATCTTCTTAGTGACTTTTTTTTACCTTTTATGCTTAAGTAATGACTGTTCAGATCTCATAAAACATTTTTATCATATGATACATTGTGTCTGATATTAATATTTTGATGCCATCTTTTCGTCAATTTGGGGTTTGCTTTTTGTTAGCATTTGGATTAGTATTTTGAGTGAGGTGGAATTCTCATGAACTAAGATGGTAAAGACTGTCCACAAGCAAATTTTAGGAGAACATCCCTTGAATGTAACAGATATTAGATACCTTTTGGAAATTGAAATGAAATTTGCCTAAGAATCTGTAATCACAAGTCTATAGTTTAGGGGAGATGTCTGTTCTAGAGATACAAATTTTAGAATTGTTAGTATAATGATAGTGTTTAAAGCCATATAACTGTATCTGATCCAAACACTATTATTGTGGGAATAAAACAGGAACATAATAGAAGGGATAGTTTGTAACAAAGGAATAACAAGAGAGTATGTTTCCTATAATCCAAATGAAGAAAGGATTTCAAAGATAAGTAGTGTCAAAAATTATTGATAAGTCAAGTAAGAGGAAGACTAAGAATTGACCATATAAGCATTGTGGAGGATACGTTAATCTTAGGCAGAATAATTTCCCTAGTGTGTATGTGGGGTAGGAAGGAAGAGATCTCTACAGAGTGAGTTCAAGAGAAAATGGTAGAAGAGAAATTGAGATCAACTATTATTCTAGGATTTTAATTTCACAGAGAAGTTTATAAATGGAAGATTCAAATGGGAGAGAGAAAAGATTTTATTAAAAAACTGTGAGTTCCAGAGCTCCCATTGGATCAAAACTTTTAAGGTATTGATCCAGCCCAGAGGAAAAACAAAATTATATGGGAATATGAAGGTCACAGATTGCTAAGGCTACTGCTCTTTCATTGTAGCTAAAAAAAAAAAAAAAAAAAAAAAAAAAAAAAAAAAAAAAAAAACAGAATAGAGAGAATACTGTGAATAATCTTGATGATCCTAGGCAAGTAGTGATAGGAAGAGTCTTAGAATTAGAGGAGGGTTTCCCAGAAGCAGGTTGAGCTATGGGTCCTTCTTCATTCCCACAGTTGTAGTGTGGAAGAGAGAGTTTGCTCTGAGGAGAATGGCTCAGTGACAGTCCTCTGGCTTTTGTACATGAAGGTGAGGAAGCTGCAAAGGGTTATCTCTCTTGAGCACCTGAAATACTTGCCTTGAACTCTGATGAATGTCGTATGAAGCCTGGAGGTGGGTAGTGGGCATAGATGTGGTGTTCCTTAACTCATATGTTGGAAGTATAGGGCGGGGAGAAGTTACTCAGTTTTTGCTTTTGTTCTTCATTTTTCAAATTTTTTTGTAAAGCAAATATAATACTGGAATCCAGAACCAATTTGAGGATTTCAGAAACATAGTAACAAGTTGTTGATACTCTCTGTCTTGCAACGTAGTAGTGTATTCACTGGTTAATAATTTAGATTAGCAGCCAGCCTGCTGGGCTTGATTCTCAGCTCCATCATTTCCCAGATGGATACTTTCATACAAGTTACTTAAACAAGCTCCTCCTTATCCACACAAGGAGGATGTGCCTGTCTTATGAAGTTGCAATACTGAAAAAATTATTTAATGCATATAAAGTGTTTAGAACACTACACTGGCTAACGAATATTAAATGCTCAACAACCATTAGCTTTTAGATTAATCATTCTGCTAGGTCTCACCTGGCTTCAACCTCTGGACAACTCATAATAATGACTAGGGCTGCAAATTCAATCTGCCCTTGCCTCATAGCTGCCTCTTTAAAACAGAGAAAAGTGTTCCTTTTTCAACATGGGAAGTGCATTTAGAAAAGAAGCTTTATGAACTACTGGGACCTTATGAAGATAAAAAGCTTCTGCACAGCAAAGGAAACAAACAACAAAACTAAAAGGCAACCAATGGAATGGGAAAAGATATTTGCAAATGACATATCGGACAAAGGGCTAGTATCCAAAATCTATAAAGAGCTCACCAAACTCTACACCCGAAAAACAAATAACCCAGTGAAGAAATGGGCAGAAAACATGAATAGACATTTCTCTAAAGAAGACATCCGGATGGCCAACAGGCACATGAAAAGATGCTCAACGTTGCTCCTCATCAGGGAAATACAAATCAAAACCACGCTCAGTTATCACCTCATGCCAGTCAGAGTGGCCAAAATGAACAAATCAGGAGACTATAGATGCTGGAGAGGATGTAGAGAAATGGGAACCCTCTTGCACTGTTGGTGGGAAGGCAAATTGGTACAGCCACTCTGGAAAGCAGTGTGGAGGTTCCTCAAAAAATTAAAAATAGACCTACCCTATGACCCAGCAATAGCACTGCTAGGAATTTACCCAAGGGATACAGGAGTACTGATGCATAGGGGCACTTGTACCCCAATGATTATAGCAGCACTCTCAACAATAGCCAAATTATGGAAAGAGCCTAAATGTCCATCAACTGATGAATGGATAAAGAAATTGTGGTTTATATACACAATGGAGTACTATGTGGCAATGAGAAAGAATGAAATATGGCCCTTTGTAGCAATGTGGATGGAACTGGAGAGTGTGATGCCAAGTGAAATAAGCCATACAGAGAAAGACAGATACCATATGTTTTCACTCTTATGTGGGTCTGAGAAACTTAACAGAAACCCATGGGGGAGGGGAAGGAAAAAAAAAAAAAAACAGGTTAGAGTGGGAGAGAGCCAAAGCATAAGAGACTCTTAAAAACTGAGAACAAACTGAGGGTTGATGGGGGGTGGGAGTGAGGGGAGGGTGGGTGATGGGTATTGAGGAGGGCACCTTTTGGGATGAGCACTGAGTGTTGTATGGAAACCAATTTGACAATAAATTTCATATATTGAAAAAAAAGAAAAGAAGCTTTAAAGCACAGAAAAGGAAAAGTTTCTTCTAAATTCCAATCTGTCTCTAGTTTGCACTCCCTTATCACAGTTCAAACTAATCTCAATCTAGAAAACCATTCTTCCTTCCATTTTAATTTGCAGACAATAGATAGAAAGAACTTCCTACCAAATCCATCTACTTCTTTTTTTTATGAATGTAATTTATCGTCAAATTGGTTTACATACAACACCCAGTGCTCATCCCAAAAAGTGCCCTCCTCAATGCCCATCACCCATTTTCCCTCTCCCCCACCCCCCATCCACCCTTAGTTTGTACTCTGTGTTTAAATGTCTTTTATGATTTGCCTCCCTCCCTCTCTGTTTGTATCTGGTTTTTTTCCTCTTCCCTTCCCCCATGGTCTTCTGTTTAGTTTCTCAAGATCCACATATGAATGAAAACATATGATATCTCTCCTTTTCTGACTGACTAGTTTCACTTAGCATAATACCTTCCAGTTCCATCCACCTACTTCTAAATAGGGTAGCTTAAGTCTGACATGATAATTTTTTTTATATAATGTAATTGAAACTGAAAGCAAAAAGCATTACATCCCCAAATCCTTTTTTTCTTAGCAAGTACTTTAGTATTTCAGATATCATTGTGCTCATTCATTCCCTATACCTCTCTAGAGAGTTATAATGCCACCATCACCAATAGCTTGCCTGTTCTTTTGGTGACTAGTTATGCTTCTCTCTACCACCGATGATGTCTCATTCTTGTGACTTGCCTTAGCCCATGAGATATGAACTGTTAAGCTTTATGCCATACATGTGTTTGGTGTTATATGTCACAAAGAGCAGAAGATATCAGTGGAATTGCATTGTTCAACTCACTGCATTTACCTCTTGCCCTTTGCCACAGAAGAGGGCATGTTCCTCATAAGGGCTGCTCCTTCAACTTGAGTTTTGAAATAGAGACCATCTGAGACAGTTTGAGATAAACTGAGCCAAAGCTCATCTTTGGTCATCAGTCTGTAATGTGAGCAAGAAGTAAGTGTTTTTCTAAGCCACTTAAATTTTGCAGTTGTTTGCTATGCATCAAAGTTGAGTGATACATGATAGAACTTCAGAAGCACAAGTGGGAGCAATTATATATCTATCTGTTTCTCTATTACCAGACCAAAATATAAGTGTCCTTACTTTTTCATAATGCTCCTGTTACTCAGTTTATTCTGACTTGTAAGGATTTTTAATTTTAATTTTGTTCTTTAGTATTGACCTTCCTTATGTGCAAGCGACAGAAAATCTAAGCCAAAATTGCTTTAAAAAATGTGAGTGTAATTTATTGGCATACATAACTCAGAATCCATGAGCTTCCAGCAGAAATGAAATCTGAGATTCAAATAATTTCCTCAAGACAGATTCTTCTCCAGTTTTACTCTACTGTGGTTTCATTGTCAAGATTTGTGTGGTATCATGGTCACTGCCAACTACTCTTGGCTTACACTCTCAGAGGTACATTTACAATTGTAATACCCAATCTTTGAGTGCTTCCAATGTGCCATGCGCTCTTGTGAAGAATTTATATGAATTAATTCATTTCATCTTCACAATTATTCCATGAACTGGAAACTAATATTGTTTTCATTTTATAAAGATATAGAAGTATAGGAAATTAAGATGCCTTTTAATAACCACTATTAATAAAGGTCTAATAGAAAAAATACATATACTTGCAAAAGTATTTCAACAGAGATCTAAACCTCATTTTCAATAGTTCAAGTTGTGTCATAATCCTTTTATTAACTGAATTTCTATGTTAAATAAATTCCAACGCTCTAAATGTCCACAGCTGAGGTTAACTGTTCTCTGTTTAACTGGGTGGAATTTTTCCACCTGAAGAAGAATATATAGAGCGGAAATGATGGGTAAACTGTTCCTCAGAGGAAAATAAGGGCATTGTTACTAGACAAAATGATGATGTATACAGTGGCAAGAAGTTTTAAGTATCTGAGATTTTATGTTATTTGCTGGCTAACAATTAACATACCAAAAAATGATGGATAGCTAGAAAAGACATGAGATTCTTGGTTCAGCCTCAAAGGACTTTGTTAGGACATAGACACAGCATGAGCTTTGTGTCCTCAGGGCTCTGTCCAGAGGAGGTGAAGCAGAGCAGTCCAGGTGCATGATGGGAATTTAGGCTTAAAATGAACTGGCCGGTTAACTGGCTCATAAAAGCCACAGAGTTAGTCATTCCATATTCTTCAATTTACCAGTAAATCCAAACAAAAGAATATATATTTAATAAATTGCTAGTTTAAGTACACATTGGTAACTGACTAGGTAGGTATCTGGGAGGGTATTATCATCATTATATTCATCATCATTATATTTAGGTGAGATTTTGTAAAAATAAATTTTGCAAAGTTTTATAGAAAATTCATGTCTGGTTTTACCCATAATGAAAGTAATTGTTATGTGCAGTTAAATATGCAAAGAAATCATTTTAGAAAATTAATATGCAAGATATTGTCATTACTAATATTTAAAATCAAACCTAGAATAAATTAAAGAAACAGGCTCTTGCACTTATTGACACTTAAAATAAGTTTCTTAATTTAAATTTACTTTCTTAAGTAGAAGAGATGAACATTCTTTTATTGTGCTTTGAGACCACAGATTTTCTTCACCATTATTTTTCTGCCTACTCTAAGATACTTTTTAATACTTTAATGCTCTTGCAAAAATGCTGTTCCTGATTATGTATAAATTGTTGAAGTCAATTAACTATGCTTCTGTGAGTGGATTGAGCTATAGTCAAAATGGCATAATACTTAGGCTTATTCAACTTAAATAAATGACACAAATAACATATTAAGACTCAAGTTCACTTGGAAGAAGCAGATTGGTTTACTTATATAATAGGAAAGATCTTAGTCCAAAGACCTAGAGAATAAGAAACATGATTTTATTTGTCGTTAAAAAAATGTATTACTATTTCCAGTCCTCGTTTCATTGGAGTATTGAAACCTTAATTTGCCTCTTAACATTATTCCCATTTTCCTTAGGGCTCCTTCTAGGACCAACATGGTTTGGTCTCCATTGTATTGTTCTTCTAATTTGAGAGCCGTCACTTGTCCCTCAGCTTTGGAGGATGTAGGGATCACTGTGACTACTCATGTCAGGATGGGGTTCAGGAAACTACCATCTCTTTAAATCCACGTGACTACATGTCCTCTCTGTTTCCCTCCGCAGTCCACTGCTTCTCTGGATCATCCCTTCTCCCCAGGAGTGTGGAGGGGCTGAGGAGAAGGGGGAGAACAGCCAGGAAAGCCTTGTTCTTATTGACCATTTACCTTTCCATCTTTCATAAAAGTTTTTGTTCTCATTTTTCTGAAAGAATCTAGGCCTCTAAAGAGTAAAATCTAGCCTACACCTGGTTTCTACCCCCCACTCGTTGTTGTCACTTCATTTCTCTGAAATGGGAAATTCAGAGTAACCTATTGAAGTTCAGAAAAGAAAACTAAATACTGGAGAAAAGTAATTGTTGATGTTTCAAAATATACTTTCCTGTCACATTCATTTATTACATTCTAAAATCAAGACAGTAGATTAAAGAACAAAGAAAACCATGCTGAGATGGCCTGCCTGAGAAAAATATTGATATTCTATTTTAGAGCAAAAAAATCTAGGGAAAAAAAACCCTTCAATTCACTGAATACACCTTCTTGTGTGATGATATTGGATATGGTGTAGGAAATAAACTGCTTGAAATCACTATAAATTATTCCCTTAGAAGATCAGGTGTGGGATGAAGATCAGAAAACTAAAAATTTTCTGTAAATCATGTATGTACCAACATGAAGAGGTTTCCATAATAGATCAAAGGAAAACAAAACAAATTGAAAAATAAAAACAAAAAAATTGATTTCATTTTTTATGTTAGCAAAGTGAGAATTTTTATTATATAACTGTGAATTTTAATTAAAAAAAAGCATTAGCAATGTGAGTTTTAACACTTTATACAAAAACTTGCTAATAATATTAAAAGAGTGAATACATCCAATCCAATATAAATATCAGTCCTGATCAATAACCTGAGGGGTTATTAAGCTTTCTTAAATAATATATTTGTAAACATTTAATTAAATATAAGGGATTTTAGTGCCTATAAGACTCCTTGCTCCTTGCTACATACACAGTCATCTTAGCAGTTAGAGGAGACAGGTAGTGGTCACATTAGTCTTACACGTCTTTTGTTTTAGGTACCTCCTGTGTCTTTAATTTTTTATTAGCGCTTTTCAATGATACTTTGAATGAAGCTACTTTGGAATCTCTTAAGAGGTCTTAAAAGACCTCTTAATGGCGGCCATCCACTGGGGACTCCCAATATAGCCTTCTTGGAACTTTTCCAGATCCCAGAAACTTTCTTTTGAGACAGGGAGAGACAGAGCATGAACAGAGGAGGGTCAGAGAGAGGGAGACACAGAATCTGAAACAGGCTCCAGGCTCCGAGCTGGCAGCCCAGAGCCCGACGCGGGGCTCGAACTCACGGACTGTGAGATCATGACCTGAGACAAAGTCGGCCGCTCAACCGACTGAGCCACCCAGGCGCCCTGATCCCAGAAACTTTCTGGGAACTACATGTACTACATGTACTATATATACTATACACACACACACACACACACACATATATATAATATAATATAATATAATATAATATAATAATATAATAACATAGTATAATATAATATAATATAATATAATATAATATAATATAATATAATATATACTATAAAGTTTTTTGGTTTGGAAAGTTACACACAAGGGAGTAGAGCTCAAATCCAGGAGTGACTTACCCATGGCCCTCAGTGATGACCAGAGGAGCAGCAATCTCCAAGTGTTCAGTAAGCACCCTGCCTATGTGTCTTGTCCTGCAGGCTGTTGTTAGCAGTCAGTTTTGGATCCCTTCCTCATCACCAGAAACTGTTAAAAAGTGATCAAACAAGACAATTTAGGTGATACAAGCAAACTCTATTTAACATTTCATGAAGTGGAATTCTTCTTTTGGAAAACTGCAAAATGGGGCAGAAGTCAAGAAGCTTTTATAGAATAAAGAGTAAAGAACAATGTAGAGAAAAATAGAAAAATAAAAAGCATCTGATTATCTCAGGCCACATAGTCAACTTTGTTTGGGGTGAGAAGGCCCAGAATTAGCTTGGTGTTTGGGGATTGTCTAAGTAGTTGCACTTTATTTCTGGCCAAGCAGAGCATTTACAGGGACACAAAAGTTATCTAACTTTCAGTTTGCTGACATGGCTTTCTGGGCATGAGTGGCTCCGTCTTGGACCTAGAATGTTATTTCAACACATATTGTGTAGGATTGCTTTAATTATACAGGCATGCTTCTTAAACTTTTATGGGTATGGCTTTGTGGCAGGAGGATGGTGAAGCATATATTTTAGTTTAACTTTTGACAGATTGTTTAGGTAAATGAATTGCTGATTAATACATTTAGTATTGAAATAATCACGTTTGTAGTAAGTGTACAAAAGTTCAAAGTAACTCACTTATTTTGTGAATGTTTAACAAGACTAGCTGAACTTATTAAATGATACATGCACACGTGTACACACACATTTTTTCATTTACATTTTACAACAGTTCTATGAGTTTAATAACATTACATTCTCATTTTTTTCCCATTGAAAAACTGTGGCACGAGGAAGGTTTCAAAACACCCAAGACACAAGAGCACAGGTTTGAACTTTGGAGTCAGAATCCTTTAACTTTTAGCAGCTCTATCCCTTCATTTTAAATAGGACAATGTACTTCAAGTAGTATTTTCTTTATTGAAAAGTCACTTTAGAACGTGTTCTCAGGTTCCCCAAGTACTTCTCTTCTTAATAGTGCTATAATGTGGATTCAAAGCCAATATCCCTTTTGATGTAAATTTTTATTTTCCCAGTTAAGAAAGCAACAACAGCAATACATTGAAATTATGAGAAACGTAAAGTTGTTGGAAGTGGTTGAATTAGTTTATTCTAGTGGGTAAAAACTTATTTAAGTGAAATTAAAAGAAAATTAAGCAGTGAAATTGAGTACTCCTATTTCAAATGTGTATATTCTCCTATTAAATTGTATTGAATCAAGCAAGATACTGTAAGCTTTGGGGATTGTTTGTTTGTCTGCTTCCAGAGTATAATTTAATTACCATAACAGCAGACTCATAGTGGACTCTAGAGAAGAAGAAGTCTAATTAGTTATATAAAAGGTTAGAATGATACTTTCTACAGTTCTTTGAACATTTTATGGTCATTAGCGTTTTCATAGTACTCCTATGAGCATAGCACATGATTAACAGGGCCTCATTTCAAAGTCACCAATTTAAAAGAATTAGAAAAGAAGATTAACCCTAATTTCCATTTTAATAATGGAACCTACAATAGATATGAGGCTGTGTATCCACCACACCTCTGCAGGAAGGTTATTGGTTATGTTTGCAGGTGGGCTTCAGAGGGGTCTTGAAATCAGAATTTTAAAACAAATTATCTATAAATATAGGAAAGCAAATTTTTAAATAGGAAGTCTGTAGTTTCATCAGATTCTCACATTGAAATGTATGCCACAAGAAGCATTAAGAATCACCACTTGAATTAAAATGTGGTGTATCTCCCATTACTCATATGGCAGTCTGCATTACAAACTATTAGCAATTTAGTTGTTTGGTCTGTTGTGTGTATAGCAAGGCGCTTCTGTCATCTGGTGAATTTTATTTTAACTACAGATGGTAGTGAATCAGCATCTCTCTCAGACTAATGGTAAGGTTTCCAGATTCAGAAAATCATTCCAAGAGGGACTTGCAAAGTCCATTCAGGCATAAAGAAATCCAACAGCTATATATTTATAATTTATCCTATGAGAAATACATATATTTTCACATTTGTATCTAACATTCCTCTGAAGTAATTTATTTATATTGTGCTTATGAGAATTTGAATCTCACAGAAGGGAAGCAGTTTTCCAAAGTCTGATTGCTTAGTGACATCAGAGAGTTAATATAACTTATCCCATACTCCACTGACAGACTAAAGATTCAAATATCATAGCAGGAGTGCAAATTTGATAAGAGAATATTACTTTTATTTCTCTTTGTGGTAACATTTGTTACTATTACAAAGTTTGAAACTGAATGTGAATGTTCTTTATTTTCCCAATACTACTCTCTTCCATCGTTTTTTTTTCCTGGGATAATTCATTGTTTCTGGCGAACTATCTGTCCAGGTATCCAGGTCGTTTCTTCAAAAAGCATTCTAGGATGGAAAGAATAGGTATCTCAGGTAATAAACATACTCCTCTATCACTGGAAATGCCCAGATCTTTTTATCATGTTAGATAAGGAATACTTCCTTACCATTTTAAGAAAATGCTTAGAATGTCCCCCCAAGACCTGTATTATGCAGGGTTTGGATTTCAGACAGATTTCTTTAGCCTGTCCTGCCCTTCCCTTACAGTCTGCCTTGCACTATATGCCTCTGCCAAAACAAGGATCCTCGACTCCCGATTGACTC